>NC_045155.1:16694949-16829949 GCF_900700415.2 Clupea harengus | reverse complement strand
ATGAGATAATAAGTCATACTTATGATACTAAGTCATTATTATGAGATAACAAGTCATAATTATCAGATCGCAAGACATAATTATGAGATTGTAAGTCATAATTATGAGATGGTAAGTCATAATTATGAGATAATATGTGATGTCATTTTTTTCAAGTGGCAGAAACAGACTTTCATATAATTGTCTTCTGTCTACTTTGAGAAGTAGGCTACATTTATTTAGAAAGGTCTGGAGTTAACTTGCTCTGTTATATCGTTAAAAATGACTGAAGTTGGCTGTATCTGTATCTCGTTTGAAAAATAAATCAGTGTACCTTATATATCGATATATATATATCTGTTACATGTAACTAGTTACTCCCCAACCCTGGTCGTGAAATGGGTGGCCCCCCTCCCCCAGCCCCCACCCATGAGGGTGTCTTTTTAGCATTGTTCAAAATGATGCAGGAGGTGAAGTTAGACTCAGAGCTGGGGGTACAGTTACACTAATATGTATTCTTTTATTTTGTAATTGTATCAGTGTAAGTCTATATGTAATATGTATATGTAAGTCTGTATTCCTTCATGACTTGTGATTTAATAAAATGGTATGGATTTAATCTATATTTAATAAACAGCATCATCTCTTTGTTAAGTAGCCTTTCATTTGTCTGAATCCTTAGCTCTGCTGCTTCGTTCTCTTCTTCCGACATTGTTAGTCAGTATGCGTTCCACACATTTGCCTTTTGGATCTTTTCTCTCAGACTATAGCTCATCCTGTGAAGATCTACTTTGTCATACCTAAACTTAAGACTGTCAGTGGTAAATGGTCTCATCTTTTTTGTCACTTTGTAACTGGGGAAGATATTAACATTACAAACCCAATATGGTGCCATTCATTTAAAGATTAAACCTCTTACAGGCAGCAATAATAAACTTAAGTGTGAATGGTTATAACCTCTTAAGGAGCACATATGAACTGTACACATGATCTGTTATAAACCTTTAAACATGCACTATATGAACATGACCCTCTGATTAGACGAGGTCTGAATGGAATCCAGTGTTGGTTAAGTTGATCTGCTGGTTAAAGTGATGTAAAATACATTGACAGTTTTCTCTTATTTTCTTATTTGTATCAAATCTTTGAAATTCAAATTTTGATAGCCGTCTATGGCAGTAAAGTATACAAATGTCTTCTTCTAGTTAGCGCATTCCTCTTTGCTGACTTTGATGTGTATCAGAAGGGAACATTGATGTGTACCAGAAGGGAACATGGCATTAAAATCGTAAACTGCCACATCCTCAACATTCTGGGAGATTCAAATAAAAACCACTGAAGAGGAAAGTTTGGGTCCATTGAACCAACCTAACAGAGGTCACTTGTTCAAATGTCCCAAGACGCTTCATTTCTGCATCCTATTTACAGTAAATAGGGCAGGGCTCGCAATGCTACCACATAAATATTACACAGGGCACTAGATGAGTGCCAGTTGCAAATAGTACTCTTTGCTTTTACAGAAAAAAAACAGAGCCAGGTCATGTACTCACCAGGCAAATGGCAAAGGAGCGCGTGCGTGTGAGTTTGGGTGTGTTCATTTGTATGTGTGTGTGTGTGTGTGTGTGCTGCCCGAGACAGCTGTTTTCTCTGAGTTCTCTAAGGGTCAAAAGGACATTCAAACTCCCTTGACATTGTGCCTGTTGTTTGTCCGTTTGCACTCCTATGAAACACGCCAGTATCTGGCTGTGTGCAAGTGTAGTTCCCACCACCATGCCTATAGGAATAGTCCGAAGTCTTGGGGTGTGGGTGTGTGTGTGGTTATCTCTTTAGTGCAGAGAGCTCTACACCATCCCAACTTTATAATTGCACCATGAAATTAACATACACACACACATACACCCTCCCTCTGCCTCTCCCTCACACACACAGAGCATGAAATTAACACAAATTAGGCTGCTTGCTACATTCTTTTCTGCATAAGCAGGGGTCTCAGGGATGTTCTATTAGTTTCCATGGCTAAAATAGAGGTCACAGTGCTCAGGAAACTTGACTGGGACATTTTGTTTTGCTTCTCTGGGAAGCAATCGGAATACCAAGTTCCCGTAATCATAAATCTAATGATCTAATGTATGCATTCAATGGTTGCCACAATATAGTCCTGTTTTCTCCATAGGAGTTTGTCTATGGTCATGAGTTTGTTTTGGGGTTTCCGTGATCTATCTGCTTGAAGACCATGTCTAACTTTATTAGGTGTACTGGCGACAATGCAATGATGGATCCCGGGTACAGAATGTGGCGTGTGTTGCAGCTGTCGCCTTACTATGCTTGTATAACTAAAAATCCTCATGCATCAAGCCAGCCAACATAACTCATCACAGCTAAACACATATAAAATTCCCAATATCAATAAAACTGGGCTACAGACAGCGCATGATGTAATGTGAAGGAGGGCCTTTATGGATCCCAGGTAGCGTTGCGGCTGTCGCCAGTCAGTTGGGCACTGTTGTGCATCGTGCCACCCTTGCTATCCTCACTAAAATTCGCATGCACCATGTCAGCTGACCATAACGAAACATAACTCATAAAAACTAAACATAAAGACGGGCAGCCTCTCCTTCTATATCATATTATGCTAATTCTGATACTGATAAAGTGGCAATATTATATACTGTAAATTTCCCTCTTTATCGGTTTACTCACCAAATTTTCTCTCTCCTAGCGTGACCTTAGTTCCTCATCACCATATTTATTAAGTACATATACACGTAGTGGCAGCCTAACTGTACTCACTCACTTTGTCTCTTTCTTCCCCTCCTAGTCTAGACTACCCCCCCCCCCCCCCCCCCCCCACACACACACACACACACTTTTTCCATCTCTACCTGGCTCCAAGCAGATGGGCCCCCCCTTATGTACCCCGTTCTGCTTAAGGTTTATTCCTGATTAACAGGGAGTTTTCGCTGGACTTGTTGCCATTGTGCTTGCTCTGGGGTTCAGGCCCTGGGCTCTGTAAAGTGCATTGAGAACATTTTATTGTTTTGGAGCTATATAAATCAAATTGAATTGAATTGAATTGAATTACATGAACTTGGCAGAAAGACATTTTTGCAGATGCAGGACCAGACAGCCCTGACCTTGGTTCTATGAATTGGTCGTAGTTGTAGTCTAGTCAAGTGTCATTCTGTTGTTTAGGCTCTAACCTTACTTCAGCAGAGAAACAGATCCACTGTATGTCTATGCAACATCCACTCAGAACCATACTACTCACACGTACACAGAAATGCATGAAGATCTATTGTGTTACTGTGATTACTCATTTATTATTCAGATTTATGTGGGCAGTCAAACACATTAAAACTCAGTTAAACACATGTAATGACACCATGACAGAAGTGTTTTCATGTGTGTGCTCTCACATACACACTCTTACCTTACACACATAAACACACACACAAACACACACACACACACACACACACACACACACACACACAGAGAACAGTCTAGTTTATGGCACAGGTCTATTTGAGCTGTCAAAAACAGCATCCATGGCACCGGGTCACAGAGGATGCGTGCTTGACGCTATGGCACAGCAGAAATATCATGTGTGGAGGACCATCAAAAGACACATGGGCAGTGCTGGGGGTAACATCTATGGTGCTGCTTAAAGAGGGAGTCTACTTACAGCTAAGATATCTGTGGTGTTTAAGTGGTACTTGTGATGTCTACAGAGTGTTTGTGACAAACTAATAGAACTCAAAGATCAAGGGTGGGATCTGGGATGGAGGAATACTGCTAAGAGCAGATCACGTGTGGAGCTGCTACTCACTACAGAGGTGCTGATAACTCACACGACAGATGACCAGTAGAGAAAGAGACCGTGCAGAGGGTTGATAACTGACACTTCAGATTAACAGTACATAGAGGCCTTGCATAGGACTGTGCCCAGGGGTAATGGGACAGGCAATGGCTGGGAGAGCAAAGTGAGTGGTCATAGTGGATCACAAAGGATAGTACCTGTGAAGGAGTAAGCCCGATAGGTAACATATATTAAGGGGAACAACATTGACCATAGACAGAAGCCAGAAACATGCCAGTCTGGATAACAGAGGCAGTGAAGGTAATGCACCGACCCAAAACATGGCAGTATTTCAGATGCTGAGGCAGTGCTCATGTAACGTAGAGATAAACATGAATTTGAGACAGAGAAAACCAAAGCATGCTGGGATGTTATGTTGGGCTATTGAAAGCCTCATTATTACTGGACAAGTCAGGAAATGGCTGCTGTGGCCACTGATGAGGCTCCCAAGCACCAGCTGTGAGCTGGGTAGGGGGGATGGGGGAGTGCAGGGTGGAACTGGAACT
Source organism: Clupea harengus (assembly GCF_900700415.2). NCBI lineage: Eukaryota > Metazoa > Chordata > Actinopteri > Clupeiformes > Clupeidae > Clupea > Clupea harengus. The sequence continues at coordinate 16,825,605 of NC_045155.1, read as the reverse complement.
TGGTGTGATGACAGTGAACTAAGCTTAAAGACGGGTTGGTTGCTGTGGAAACTCAACTACAGCTTGGCGTGGTCTCTGAGGTGTATATGAGGGTATCTATGAGGCACGGGGACAGCAGCTGTGGGATGGAGTTGGCTGCTGAGGGGAACCTTGGCATGGCGAATGGGCTCCAGGGGTGGCAGGGGTCACAGGGTTGGGGGTGTGTGTGTGTGTGTCTGGTGGGATTGGTTGGGGGGGGGGGGGGGGGGGGCGCTATAGCTGTGGGATGGGGGGCAGGTTAAGGGCATCCAGTGCACTGTGGTACAACTCTCTCAGAGCACTCAGCAACAGCAGACGACAAAACATCTGATTGAAGAGATGAGGCAACGGCTCCTGACAGAGAGAGAGACAGTGACATAGAGAGAGAGAGAGAGAGAGAGAGAGAGAGAGAGAGAGAGAGAGAGAGAGAGAGAGAGAGAGAGAGAGAGAGAGAGAGAGAGAGAGAGCGCGAGAGAGCGAGAGAAGGGTGGACAGCCCCAAGGAGGGCAAATGGAAAAGAGGGACAGTAAGAAAAAGAGAAGGGGGACACAAGTGGGGTTAGAGGTTAAGGACTGAACTCCAAGTGAACTGCTTTAATCACCGGAGGTCCCTCTGTCATTCCAGCCCTGACTCACACACTCAAAATGTATTAACATACTTATCTGACACACTGACACACACACGCACACACACACAGTGATTCAGTACCATAAGGCCACAGTGCTAATGGCCTTAGGTGGCTCACAGTATGACTCACTATCCAGCACACCAGTCATCTCAAGTGGCCCCTGTCTGTCTATTCGGGGTTTTTTTGCATTTTAAAGATCTACAGCACTGCAATGATGATATATTTGATATAGCCTTTAAAATATGATGAATTTTGCATGTTTTTGATCAAATGTTTTCATCTATATCCATGTCAGCACGTCATCTGGGCACCCCGGAACAGCGACACTTAGTGCCTGATAATAAAAGTGACATGAACTTGACCCTTGGTATGCAATGAGAAGGGGTGGAGGCTAGGTTAGGCATAGTCTAGCAGTGCAATAAAAACATCTGTTCAGACATTTCTAATGACACAGAATGCTGTTTCAGATATTACACAGAAGCTGATGAGATCTTTGTGGTTTAGGTCTGCATAATTTATCACTATTGTTACTATAAGCAGAAAAGCATTATTTCCGTTTGTTCAATACTCATTTTACATTGAATACTTTACATCTGGCAAAGCCCATTTTAAAGGTATTATTTTAATGTATAATTTATACCTCAACACAATATCTCGCATTTTCCGTCTGCTGCCCTATATCCCAGTTTGTTCTAAATACGCCAAATATATCAATGAGTACATGTCTAGCAAAGTACTTGACAGAGGCTAATTATTCATAATGAAATAAAACAATTCAATATTTTAATAATATGATGCACATTCTTGGGCTAACGAATGTATACATTTTTCAACATTCTGATGAATTTGTCAGACCGAAGATTGTATCTGAGAGATTCTCGTTCTGCCATGAAATGTCTTAAAGATATAATATCAGTTGTAAGGTGGGTGTCTGTAAAAAAATATATAATTATGTGTTCCATCCAACTGCAAATCCACACACATGCACAGTGTCTTACCCCAAGCACATGGACCCTGTTGTAGTAGGAGCTGAAATCTTTACTCAGAGACACCAGAAATTTGCACGCCTGTGAGACAGAAAGCATAAACCACATTAACATACACATACACTTACACTGGGGTGTGATGGTCACCAAGGGCCCTATTTTCAAGTACCATCTCTTTTTAGGCCTCACACAAGATCTTGAACAACAATGTGGGTGGGTCAGCACACTGATTGGAGGAGTATTTGCCAGCAATTGGGAGCTCCACTTAAATTACTTGCTTCAGACTTCTAACAGCCACTCGTAATCTCTGAAAAGTGCATTTGTGTTCCATGCATGCAATTAGACATACATAGCATCCCAAGTTTAACAATTAAAGATCAAGTCCCAGGGCCTTCAGACTGGGCAATACAAACCCCCCCATTCCTACCTCCCATGCTCCTGGGGCCATGCACACAGGACATCCCATAGTTATATAAAATGTGTACATCTGTTTGTTGTCAACTATTGTGGTTAACTACGTTTCGTTTCTTTTCGTTTCGTTTTCTCTGAACATAAAATCTATTCTGCTGATACCACATTTTATCTCTGGGTTTGTTTAGACAAGTTAATAGTACAGGTCTGTTTTTAAAACTATGATTAGCAAAGACTACATGATTTCAACGACACAGCGCTGAACTGATCTGCTGCTTAACCCATTCTATATAGACACACATTTCACAGCCACTCCCCTGGTCCCCTCCCTCTGATGGTGAGCTTCCCATGTTTTACCCACACATGTACCCAGCATCCTGCAGGATACAAATGGGTCAGCAACAACATTATATTTGACCTTCTACTTAAAACATTGAATGCCATACACACACAAAGACTTACTTGTTCAGTCTTAAGGTTAACTCTGACACCTCCTCCTTCAAGTTCCAGTGTTCTCCCTGATTGGTCAAGAAGTTCTGAATAGGGTATGAGATAATTGAAGAGAAGGAGCCACTCCCCCTGAGATATATAAAAGGTAGAGGCAGAGGCACATTTGGATTTAGATTTTGGGCCAAACAGCAAGTCATGTGTCCCACATCAATAAGTATGTATTTACAGATCATTCAGCTCAACACTAACCTCTTCTTTTAAGGAGGAGAAGTCCAGCTCTGAGCTCTCAGGAATTTCTGGGTAAATTCCTATGGAGAGTCATACACTTAGGAATGAAGACAACGCCATCTACTGCCAGTGTGTGTGTGTGTGTGTGTGTGTGTGTGTGCGCGCATGTGTGTGTGTGCGTGTTGATTTGCAAGCTCGTCTATTCAAAAGCTCAAAAAATGTTCACTCATCACAAATGCTCAAGTGTGGTGTGTGTGTGTGTTTTTACCTTCCTGGACGCCTCTCTCGTAACTGCTGAAGAGGGTGTGTAGGCGTGCACAGTTGTACATCACAAAGACCCCGCCCCTTGGGCCCTTGGTGGACACGCCCCCCTCTTTCTGCACCTCCAGAGTCACCTGAGAGACAGATGACATACAGATGATCAGACCAGACACAGACACAGACACAGACACAGACAGACACAGACACACAGACACACAGACACACAGACAAGCAACCAACACATTGACATAATGGACATTTGCAGTCTTACGCTAGCCTAAGAGTGTGGCAGTATGAAAAACATGCAGCTGAACACACACACACACACACACACACACACACACACACACACACACACACACACACACACACACACACACACACACACACACACACACACACACACACACACACACACACACACACACACACACACCAGATTAACCAAATACACAACGAACAACAGCCTTCTGCAGAGGGCAAAAACAGACTCACCGGACTAGTGTGAACAGTCGACAACAGCTCAAATCTGACTGTCGCAGATGTCATGACCCTGATGATGTCATCCCATGTCTGTCCTGAGAATGAAGATGAAAATGAAAAGATGAAATTCATCGTACTACTTTCTCAAACACACACTATGATACTAATGATCCGTATCCTCACCTTCAACCTGTTCTCCATATTTCATTTCAGACGCCTCTTTCATCTGGGATCTCCTCAACCTGAGGGGGTTAGATCATGAAGTCACTGCATGGATATGCACCAACATACACGGAACGCTCTTTCATTTTCATTGGCTTGCTTTGTTCCACACACACACACACACACACACACACACACACACACACACACAAGCTGCTCTTACTGTAAATATTGAGCAGCACTGAGTTGAGCTCCTGGGGTCTTCACTGGCCCACACACCACCAGTCTCTGTGGGGTAGGACAGCAAAAGGGTGAGAGACCAAACCATCAGACAAAACCAAGTAGGTTTCACACTTTATAAATCAAGTCAGCCACATGTCAGTCATCTTTCTCTCTCTGTTTCTCACAAACACATACAGAGAAACAGAACACACATTCATGCCTTCTGGACTGTGAGAGGACTGTGCCAGGGTCCTGGGGAGCTCATTCACAAATAGCAGCGTGGGGCTCCAAACTCCTCCATGCTGGGCTCCGTGCAGCATGTCATAATTCAATCTTCAGAAACTATGTGATCTGAATGTGATGCTCCGTGCAGCTCTGTGTACCTGCGTTGCCGTAGCTCCCGACGCCCTCCAGAGCATAGCTGTCTGCTGCTGACGGAACTCATCCTGACAGGACGCGACATGCAGGACAGTCATGGCAACCTAAAAAAAGAGGGTTACTGAGGACATGTTCATGGAACGGGTGCAGTGGTTATCTGGGGGCCGGAGAATATTACCGGTTAAAGCCTTTACCCTGATCCGAACATTTTTAACTAGTCCCACACGTCTTTAATGTCCTCTTTTTGGCCAACATCGTCTGCCAATAGACTTCCTTAAAACCCCACCCCATGAGGAGGTCAACATGCTTCTGACAGGCATTAGTCATCTGAAGGGCACACATCTGCAGAGCACACAAGCAGACCCTCATACCCAATGTGTGCTGGATCCAACAACCCAGGAGTCACTAGTGGGTGCGAGATATCACACAGGCTTTGTGCGCACAACAGCACACTTTTCCCTGCTCAGTTGAAGCAAGCATGATTCATTGTATTATTTTAAGTTATACACTGACATATAGTCTGGCTCTACATGTTGTCCACTTACCAACAAGTATCTACACTTGTTACCTATGGTCTATCTCACGGAACAGATGGTGGAAGTGGATCATTTTTGCACCATAGCCTGTTTCACTATGTCATCGTATGGCAGCCAAGCGGATCTTAAGCAGTGTGTGCGAGTTCATGTGAGTGAACAGAGAAGACAGAACTGCCACCCACCGAACTGTCAGCTGCAGCAGCTACTCTGTCCAACTGGGCCAGGTGAGCAATAGTCTCCCTTTGGACTAGAGAGAGAGAGAGAGAAGAAAGAGGAAGAAAAACAGCAGAGCGAGAGAGTGAAATGCCAAGATTACACAAGTACTTTGCTGCACTGCACAAATTCACACACATGCATGTTTCACTGCATATCCACCCTTACCTGTGCAGGTGCCAAGACTGGGGTCGTATCCCTGAAGGCCCTGCTCCTGGACCACCTCTTTCAGGTTAATCTTCACCTCTCTCTCCACCCGGTGCTCCTCTTCCTCTGTCTCCTCTCCATTTCTTCTTGTCTTCTCTTTCTCACATTCCATCTCTCTGTATGGAGAGCTCCGCAGGTCCTCCAATACCTTCTGCTCTCTCCCTTCATTGCTCCAGCTGACTGGTACAGTTGGCCAATCAACACCCAGCGCCTTGATGAAGTTGATGATGTCACCATCCTCTGGCAGAGCCGGACAGTACAAAACAGAGTACCTAAGAGAACACAGCAATGTTACCTCTCCCAATGACACCTATGACACAGTCATGACCAACCCAAGCTCAAGAGACACTGATATGTTCACAATTCACACAATGAAAAAAAGACATGCTGGATATCTTTCAGTCTAAAGGCCGAAATATACTTCTACGACTCCGTTACTCCGTGGTCACGCAGTTGCCTTGACGGACTCGTTTTCATTTATGGTTCTCCGACGGTTGTGGGTGTTGTAAAGCATTGATACTGATGTATTGACGGATTGACAGTGTCGGATAGTTAAAAAATTTGGGAGGTGCACGTTAGGCCACGGAGAGATGCTCGGAGAGGGTTTGCAACGTCGGAGAGGGCTCTCCGTGTCTCCGTGTGTCTGTAAACGGGCGACCATAAATTGCCCTTAAGCCTTGTAAGCGTTTCCTGGCATTTCCATGTTAATACCATGTTAAATCTATCATAAATGATGAATAAACAACAAGACTGTTACACTTTTGCTTAATCTACCTACCTGCTTAACCTCCTTTCTCTCTGAATATGATGTCAGTCAAAACCCACACACCCATTCACTAATAGGAACACTCACCCTTGTCTTCTCAGCAGAACGCCCAGATGGTCTGCAATGAGCACTGTGCGTAGCTGTCCCAGAGTAAGGGTGTGGGAGGTGATGTGTGTGTCTCTGGTGTGCAGTGCAGGACAGTTGAGCAGCACACACCCTTCCCTCTGTGCCCCTGACGGGCGAAGGTACTCAGCCGCTCGGCTTAGAACTCTCCGGAAAGCGGCAGGGTGGTCCACACAAACACGCAGACCCTCTGCCACTACCTCTGCCCCATGCAGTGGCAACACACCACTTCCATGTGCCGACAACACATTATTCAGCACTGCCGGGGGCACCTGTTAATACACAAACATGCACACAGAAGGGGTTATACTCATACATTTCAGATGTGTTTAATTTCCCTAAGACGAGTGAAGGATAATGTGAGAACAGGGTTTGCAGATAACGTACATATAAAACAAATACACATACAAAGACGCACACTCACACACATATTACGTTTATAAAGAGGTTAACTTAACGCATCACTTTTCGACTCTGTATTTCCCTCGTGTACAGTGGCTTCCGACTGACCCACTTAGTAACGGGCAATGAGGAGTTAATAATTTCTGCCGCAGGGTTCAAACGTTTGGTCGATGATGGCAATGTCAACTCACTAGACTAGATGACAAATCTAGTGAGAATAATAATTTCGTTTGCTTTACACATGTCAGTTGACAATTTTATCTAGAATAAGTAGATTCCTCTTGCCTTGACTATTGCTGTCTACTAAGCGAGCACACTTCATGAAAGCTGAGCAAGCTATCCTGTCACCCACCCCGTCCTGTCAACGAAAGCGTTTAAAGGCACGCGTCAATAAGCACATCTCATTCATGTGTAATGAATGACAGCCAAAAACATAAGCAACAACAAATAACGTTATCAGCTTTATAGGAGAAAACTCGTTATGGATGACGCTTACCTGTCCATCGTCGTATAGTGCAGTTAAAACCGTGTTTGGCGAAAGGAAGTCTCGGTTTCTGAGATTTTTCGCACTGCTTTCCTTGAACCAGAGTTTCGCTGGCTCATTTGGGACCCTGTCTCCTCCACAGGAACGCGTAGTCTCGGTATCATCCCGGAGCTTGTCCCGTAATGCCGAGTTCAGTGCTCGGACAGTGGAGATGATTCGAAAAGGCGACTCTTCCTCGTTCTCCATTATACTCTCGATGAAGACATCGTCAAAATAAGAGACCAATACAGGTGTGGTTCATTAGTTATGTGAATAAGGTTGTGTCTATTAATCTCTGCGATGCTACCCTACTATTGCGCGTTGTTCTAGCTCGAGTCAATCGATTAACAGTTTACTGTCCACACACATTCAAAGTGAGCGATGCGGAACACAATGGTAAGTAGTTGTTTGTAGGAGACCAACTATCGTGTTGCACAGGAAATAAAGATTGTTGATGGACCCTTCACCGCGCCATTTTAGATGTGGCATAAGTCTGGTGTGATAACCGCATTACCACGTGACTGACTATCGTGTGTAGAAGAAATCGTTGTTTTACTCTCCCCTAGTGGCCGAATGTCATCATCACTATACTATTGTTCAATGTCACAGTAAATAGCCTAACTTCATAATTCTTTCTCTCTCTGGAAGATAGGTGCAAGAATGATTAGGCCTACAAAGTTTTAAAGGAGACATATGTTTTCCTCAAGAAGTGACAAGCACTTTCCGTATCACAAGCACATTATAGCCAAGTCGGGTAAATTGTCTACTGTCTCTTTCATTACCTCAGTTCACCTTGTCAACATCATCAGCTACACTCTGGCTCCTCCTTTGAGGCTTCTCTTATTCCTTCTTGTTCCTGTTTCATTTCAACGATTTCAGTTAGCCAGCATTCAGTCTTTGCATGTTTAAGCCTTTCAGATTTTCACACATGTGCAATAGGCTCCCTGTCCGTATCCACAGGGAAATGCTCTCCTTCTCCATATTCCCCTGTTCCAATTTCTACCTACACCTCAGCTTTTTATCTTTTATCCACTTATGCTATCCTACTTCCTGGACCCCTAGAAAAATGATGTGCATTCCCAACAAGTGTATTGTTTTTTCACTTCTCTTTGTGGGAGGCTGAAGACAGAGGAAATGATTATCTGCCTTCCTGTAAGTTCGTTGACAACTTTAAAGCAATTTACATGGGAAGACACTGCTATCTATGTGGAGCCCTCAATTTCCTGCACAAGGAACCTTTTTTCAAGTATGTTCATGATCTGTCCACATTTTTCGTGTTGATGTCTACAATGCTGGATGTGAGTAGGCAGTCTGCCTTCAATGTGTTGGGGCCATCATGATGAAATCATCTTACCAAAACCACTTCTTATGGCAATGCACCACAAGCAGCCCAGCAGAACTGTATCTGCCTGACACCAAAGGGATCACATGAGGGAGAGAGATTGACAAAAAAAATGAAGTTACAGGAACTGATTCATTTCATATTTCCTATACCCTTTGCACGACTAATAATAAGCCATAATATATCAACCCCAAGTGGTCTTTGGTTTTGTGCTCTAGGTCAATGACTAGCCTCAATTTAGGTTCATCACAGACGGTACGATCATGTGAAGGAAATGATTAAATTTCAACTACAGTTGTTGTAGCACACTATATGGTTTTAATTTTAAAAGAGTGCAAATCTGCAAGTCCATCAGATTACAAGCATACAATGCCTTTAATATGTATTCTTAAAAAAAGAACAAACAATAAAACTACACACAGTGATGTTAAACATTACACATTAACAAGCTTTGTGATGGAATTGTGACGGTGGATATGGATGCCATTCTTGGCTGACACGAAGTTCCCGGTGGCGAATCATGAGTCTGGCGATCCGGGAGAAAACGTGTCATTCCAGAACAACATCCCTCATATCAGAGCTATGGTGGAGTCTCCAACACACACCCCATTCCACTCAACACCATCTTAAACAATACTCTCACAGAGGCTTATGCATACACACAAGTAAACCATCAAGTTTAAACAAGGTAGAGAACGGCAGCCCTTTAGTTTGCGAGGAGTGATGGCAACGGAATCTATATACAGCTGTCAGTCAAAGTCCAGCTGCATTATGGGTTCCGTTACTATCCCACTCGCTAAGGCCAGTGGTCCTGTCAGACTTTCTATGCTGTTCTGACCTTGGATAACACAGGTCAGACGTCATGTCTCAAGGAAAAGAAAAATGTTGTTTATGTATCTTGGTTGGTTCCTTTGCAGTTGGAGAAGTCTTGAAAAACCTGTTCCCTATCAGGAAAAGATGAGAGAGGGAGGGGTTAACCAGAGGCTGGGGGGAGACGAGATGCAAAGAGATATATTCTGAAAAGACAAGGTAAAAAGTAAAAGACAAGGCTTTTAGAGGGATGAAAGTCACGAGAGAGTTCAGAAAAAAGCAGACCTTCATTTACAGCAGAGTCAGGTACAGACACATGAATGTACATACACTCACACACACACACACACACACACACACACACAGTCTCTCTCACACACACACACACACACACACACACACACACACACACACACACACACACACACACACACACACACACACACACACACACACACACACACACACACACACACACACCGAGATCAAAAGAGCCACAGGAGAAGGGCAGGATGAAAGGGTCTCATTTGAAGGGATTTCTCTGGCAGAAGTGGCACTCTTTGATGAGAGAAAAGCAGAAGTAAAAGAGGATGAGAGGAAGAGAGGAGTGTGGCTGGAGAGGGGGAGCCAGAAAAACGAAAGAGAAAAATGTCAGTTTGAAGACTGACATAACAGGCAAGGGACTTAGGAGGAGTAGACAGATTTATTTCAGAGAGAGTGAGACAAAAAAATCAAAAAGAGTACCATTGAAGAGAGCTGCTAAGGTAAAAAGGCAGATGTCTTTCTTTACCTCTTTCTGTCTTCGTTTCCTTCAAATGCCCCCCCTTCCTTCTCTTCTGTTGTCTGCTGGGGATCTGCATGCGAGTATGTGAGAGTCTGTCTATTTATGCAAGCTCACTTCCTCTTTAGTCATCCTACACTGGTTTTCACTTTCACTTCTTCACTCGGTCAGACCAGCCCCTCCCCTCACTCCCTCCTTTCACAGATAGAGCTTGAAATCACAGAGTAACAGTCAGCTGCCAGAGTGAACCATATCGAGTCAACCATTACAATTATATGACTGTGCCATCGAGTTGTACATCGCTATGCTAAAAAGCTATCGTAACAACCAACAGTTCTATGTACAAAATACAAAGATGTTAAAGAAATGTATGTTGGCATTATACAACCACACATTCAGTTTATATGCATGGCTATAATGTAATTATAACGTACAGTATCTTAATTGTTTCGGCCAACAAATCAACAAAATAATTCTATGTAATCCTTTCACAACTTTTAGCACTTTGGACTTTTATAAAAGCTCAGGTCAAGGACCGACCTGGAGGAAATAAAGATTCATGGTGACTTTCATAAAAAGCACATTTCTCTGTCCCCTTTCTTTGGTTCTACATTCCCATTTGATTGTGCTGTAACACTTGGGAGTTGTATTTATTATGTCTTTCATTGTGAACCTCGGATTCCACATTAAAAGTACAACATGGGAATGGTTAAAAGCTTCTCCTGTTGTCCTGTTTCCACCATATCCATTAATGCAGGTGCATCAAAATGTTTATTGAACGAGGAAGCACTGAAATTGTAAATACAGATTATGTGCTGTATGTATCCTTTATTATGCTATGTAAATTAAATATTCACTATTGTAAGTATTGACCAAGCAGTGTCAGGTTTGGTATTTTGTATTTCTGGCCTGAGGTTGATATCAGATTTAGACCTGATCACATCAAGTCAATAGATTCAATTAAATTCAAGTCAAATGAATTTATACAGCGCCAATAACATTTAAAATTGTCTCTAGGCTCTTTACAGAACCCAGAGCAAGCACTAAACAAAACCCCATAAACAAACAACTTCTTTCTGGCCTTTTTTCATCAGCAACACGATGGCTATTGTTACTGTTCACAAGATCTGATCTTTCTATCCCAGGACATTCAGGTAATAGGTTAGTTGATAGTTGAGACTGCTTTAGTTAGATTCTGTTCTTATTTGTCTAAAAACACTCTGGCTGCTTTGATGTGTTTGTGTGCGCCCCCCCCCCCCCCCATTCTTTTTCTATCTCTACCTGGCCGGCCTCAAGCAGATGGTCCCCCCCTTATGTGCTGCGGTTCTGCTTAAGGTTTCTTCCTGATAAACAGGGAGTTTTTCTTTGCACCTGTCGCCATTGTGCTTGCTCTAAGGGGGCCTCGAGACAATGTTATTATTTTGGCACTATATAAATACAATTGAATTGAATGTGTTTTCATGTATTTCAGCAATTTTTCTGTTCAGAATTAGTCAAATGCACCCTTTCATTTAATTTACTCTGTTCCCCACGCTATGCATGGCTTACAATGAGCTCTTCTCTCTGATTCACATTTGCATTTAAGGGCATTACAAACTATTGTTTCAAAGATAATTGAAAATAGGGTGAGTTGTATACTTCAATGATCCTACGTGTGCGATTCATGCATGTATTCTTGTTTATATACTTTTACCTGTTTTCATGCTCGAACCAAGTCTATCACTCAATTCACAAAATTCACCAGCCAGGATTTCAACAAACACCTACCTCAATACCAGCCTCTCTGTTAATATTAGGATTCACTTTGAGACGAAAAAGCCTTGTCAGGCTTCAACAATTAAATCCTAATGAACCTCATTCACATTTAAACTAAAATGTATCTAATATATTCTGTGGTGTTGGCTCCTACTCTGAAATAACCTTCAGGACATTCATGGACAGCCAGTACAACTCAAGTGGTCATCTAGAGTTTTACCAAGTAACTTTCCAGTTTTTATAGTGTCTCATGTTCCATTTCAGGCTTTTCTATTCTTTCACTGAAAATGTAATGCTCTTCACTTCATAATTATTTTTGTTCGTACCCATGTTCATTCGTTTGTATCTGTTGGCCTTGCTGAAGAAAGGACCTATAGTTAAATTAAAATAGAAATAATCTCGTCACATACAGAGAGCGTGACTTGGAGTTGTGATCCATCTACAAATACATTGTGTGCATGTGTGTGTATTTTGTGCAGACAATCAGGTGTGTGATTTTACCGTTTGTGCTCATATTTCCTTTGGGGGTAGGATAAATGAGTCCCAACAGATTTCATACACCCACACCTGTCCTTCATTAAGTGGGTACAGGTGTGCATGCTATGGTGTGTGTGTGTGTGTATATGTGTAGGTCTGGAAAGTCCGGTGATTTTGTAGCCATATCCTTTGAGAGGGCAGGCTGTCAGTCACTTAGAGGGAAAAAAACAGAAGGGGGAATCCGTCACTGAGCTCGGACAGACACTATTACGAACACGGGTGAATAGTTATGACATTACATGCACAGTCTCATGGACTCGCCTTCACTAAAGTACATACACCTCTACACAGGCTTCCATTTAATAATTGTCTAGATGAGTCAAATGTACTCCATCCATGTGTAGGGGTATATATGCTTGAGTTTTTGGAAAATGCATGTGAACCAGAGCGTTTCAATGGGCAAATGATGACAGACAAGCATTTGTGGAAAAGTCTTGCTTATTTAATCTTTAAACTTAATGTCAAGGTCACATCTCTGGTAAAAGAAGGCATCTGAAACAAACACTTCAACGAACAAACGGAGAGAGAGAACACACAGGCGTACGCACACAAACTTACACACACTAAAACACTGTCTCTTCATGTGAAGAAAGGCTGGGAAGACCACAGCAGAGGGAAGTTGAGGTTCTTATTGGCACTGAGGCACTGAGTGCGCTACTGTTAGTGTAGGTCAGTAGAGGTGTGTGTTCGTGCTCGAGTGTGTGAAAACGTCTGCGTTTGTGTGTCTATGTTGGCAAGGTGGGGGGATGACATCAAAACGTCCCTTTAGTAAAGACGCTTTTCATAGCTGGAGGAACAAAGCAGAATAAAAGAATAAAACATTAAAGACATTTTTAATAATGAAGAGGTAGGTGTGTATTTTTTGTGTATATAATATTTCACCAGTGACCTTAAGATGTAGTTGCACACAACTAAAGTAGCCTGTTCAATTAAAGAATGAATACTATTAAAGAGGGCCCATTATGCCTTTCCAGTTTTTCCCTTTCCTTTACTATTATATAGCTTTTTGTGCATGTAAACGGTCTGCAAGGTTATAAAGCCCAAAGTACACGCCAGAGGGAGTAACACTCTCCCACAGAAACCACTTTTCTCAGCTGCCTGAAACGCCTCGTTGGAATTCCAGCCCGTCTCCTTTATTACAGGATGATGCAATCTCGTAATACAATCTTTATTTTCCACCCAGCTGACCAATCAGAGCACACTGGGCTCACCGGGAGGAGGGGGGTTAAAGACACCGGAGCTCTAACAGAGCCTTTCAGAGGGTGAATACAGATGTACAATATGCGAAAAATTTAGGCATGGAAATATATTCTAGTACACCCCAAAAATAAACTTCTGAACATAGAAAATTAGCATAATAGGTCCTCTTTAAGTTCCTGGTCTAGCATTCTAGGTATATGCCACCAGGTTCAAAGAGGGTGATATTGAGTGGGTGCACACACACACACACACACACACACACACACACACACACACACACACACACACACACGATCATCTACCTGTGCAAACTGTGGACACCTCCCTCCATCTGGGCGGATGAGGTTCTCTTCTCGAACTTTAGATCACCAGAATACATCATGGCTCTGCCAATGAAGCACATAGCCAATCAACTCAACCTCACACACACAGGTCATGCAACAAGAGGTGTTTTATGTGCATGTGAGTGTGTATATACCTCAGCTGAGTAAGGCTCTTGGCACCGATGTCTTGGCATGAGTGCTGAATGCCAGCGATCAGGTAGGGCACAAACTGGTGGATGGAGCCTTTATCCTGCACTGCTCCTGATACACCCTGGGCCACCTTGATCTTGTCACACTCACTGAGAGGCAGAGAGAGAGAAGGTAAGGGGGCCGGTTAGTGGATTTGATGCAGGTCACTAGTACGTCACAGAGACACGGGTCACGAGTGGCACCTGAAGTAGCGGGTCTGGGAGCCCAGGTTCTTGTCCATAGCGTCCAGGGAGCCCATGCCACGATACTTCTTCAGCCGGATGCCGTCAGAGAAGAAATACTCTCCTGGGGCTTCTGACGTGGCAGCCAGCAGTGAGCCCATCATTACTGAGAAGCAGAGAGAGAGAGAGAGTGACTATGATTCTCTTGAGCAGGACACCACACTGCTTTGGTTGAACCATGTTGTAATGTCTTCCATAGACAGTAGGGGGCACTGCAGCCCAAGACCACAAGACATTTTAATCCTCCTTTGCGTGCGTGCGTGCGTGCGTGCGTGCGTGCGAGAAAGTGAGAGTGCGCTCACCTGTGGAGGCTCCCAGAGCCAGGGCCTTGGCAATATGACCGACCGTTTGGATGCCACCATCAGCGATGACTGGCACACCAAAGCGCCTTGCATACTCTGCCACCTTGTACACTGCGGTGGCCTGCGGCCGTCCACATGCCAACACTGCAGGACACAGAGATAGAGGGAGAGCCAAAACCATACCAAGTTAACACCAGATCAGCACACACAAAAAAAGAACACTGATAGGGTTTGAAAAAGGTATAATACATAACCCATGACATATACGATACCTAACCCATGACGTCATGGGTTCAAGAATACTGGTGCAACCTTTAAACAGACACTCAGCTCTGCTTCTTCCAATCAGATCTTCATTCTTTTATTTTAGATTTATTGTCGACATAATTATTATAAAGGTTTACCATAATGTCAACGGTGAAGTTTTCTTTTATCGTGTTATACTCTCTTCTCACATGCATGAACATTCCCATTACACACACACAATCAGATTTACACATAAACTAATCCACATAAACAAACACAAAAATAATAATCCTACATTCACTCCCTCTGGCTCACCCACGCCTTAGAACAGCGGTGTCATTCTGAAGCCATCCAGCCCACAGGTAGGCCATGCTGTGCTGCTGAAGAGCCCTTTAGTTCATTTAGACGAGCAGGGGCTGAACCCTCACAGCTCAGCACCGGTCACACTATTAGTGCAGAAACCCTTAGTGTGTTTGCAGTGGGGAAAAAGGCCCATTATCTAGTTTAAGACGTACCCCCCAAAGCATTTAATCATACTAGATGTCAGGAGAATAGCATCACACAACGCATTATTATAGAGGGAATGGGATGTTGAATGGAATCAAAGGTCAGAAAAAGGAGAAAGGGATCATCCTTTCAGCATTTGAATGGTCTTCTTTTTCAAGGGTAATGTTTGTGAATATGATCAGAGATGCTGACACCTTTTATGACTCACAGCACACTTGTTACAAGACAAATGTCGGACATGTAGTCTTTTGGATTGATTCAGACCAGAGTTTAGAACCACCAACTCAATAGATGGAACTAAACATGCCAAAAACAAAAATACTCCAAGTGTCTCCCAGAATGCGTTATCTTATGAATGCTGAACAATGTCACTGGCTGATTGAATCAGTGACATTCAGGAAGAGTGCACTGGATTTCAGGGAGGTGTGGAGGTCACTTAAAAATTCTATTAAAATTCACCCTTAAGCAATTGACTTGGCATAGCAGAGAGGGTTTGTGGGTAGTGGAGTTTAGGAGTCAGAGGAAGTGCCAGGTGTGACTGTTAGTCAGACAATGACAAGCACCCAAAACCCCAAAAACCCAAACACCAGTCTACTTCTACTGATGCAGAGCCGTTAACCAACCAATCAATGCAGCAGGCTGTGGAAGGAGGCGGGCATAGTGAGGTAGTGAAACCAATGGGAGCCCTGCAGGGGTGGGGCTCGGAAGCATAAGGGACTTACTGGAGTATCCTGTTACAGTAGTTGGGGTTTTGGGGCTGTGGAGCTTTAAATCAGGAGGAACAGTAGGGTGCGCTAGACGGAGGAAGGAGAGGGAAGAAGGAGAGACACAGATGGAGAGTCGGGGAAAGGCTCAGAGAGTAGACGGCAGGCACAGGTGCAGAGTGGCAACAGGTAAGAGAAGAATGAGAGTGAGGGACAGTGAAAGAAGGAAACATTAAGAACAGTAGAGGAGAGTGGACTGACTGACAGTAGATTCACCTACACACACACACTCACACTCCAACAAAACTCTCCAGATCCAGACCTTCAACAAACCATTGTTTTCATCGCAACATCAAAATACTGGGAGCCAAGTACCCCGATTCAACATCTACATATAAGGTTTTGCTACCGGAACATAAAACAATTACTTGAAAATGAAAGTTACTTATGTCACCAACACAATTAAAAGCATGTTCGTTCATTTTTTATTATTTTTTAATGATCACTTTCCTCATAGGAGCATGATTGAAACAAACCATCAGCAGAACACTATTCTGAACAAAAGCAAGGCAAAATCAGTGTGTGCATACCTACCCTGTTTTAGTGATGAGTGCACACATGATGTGATGTGCAGCTTCTACTCAGTTGTGTTTCTTATTACCCAATCACACACTTGTGTGAAACAAGCCTTCAGAGCCAGAGGCACACATATATACACTTCACATCTGGGTTTATTTGCACCTCAACCCACACACACACAGTCAAAGAAGACCCATATCTTTTCCACTGTTTTAATGGAAGAGGGGCATAGGACAAACCCACCGGGGTAAAGAGCAGGTGTGACTGTTTACCCAGCCCAGTGGTAAGACCAGCCCACATGGTCACACAGGTCACTCACTCTGACTCTGAGAGGGGAAAAGTGCCTCACTGCCTCAACCGGCAGAGGGAAGGCGGCAGAAGGGCTGGGATTGGCTGATAGCAATTGAGTATGAGCGACAGGACTCACCTTCTTGAGTGATGCAGATGGAGCCGCTGCCCATGCCTACTCTCAGTGCATCGACTCCGGCATCAATCAGATTCTTGGCCTGCGCCGCCGTCACCACTTAATACGTACAACAACACAAACAAACAGAGAGAGGGTGAAAACATACACTTAGGTCAGATCTGACCAACTAGAGATACAGTGGCATGCAAACATTTGGGCATCCCTGGTCAAAAGTCCTGTTTATGTGAATAGTAAAGTGAGTAGAGGGTGAACTGATTTCCAAAAGGCATAAAGTTAAAGATTACACATTCTTTTCAACATTTTAAGCACACTTAGTGTATTATTTTTGTTTTGTACAATTTTAGAAAAAAATGTGTTATTTCCCTTGTAATAATTAGCATGTTAAGGCTATGGCTTAGTGGTCTCAATCATCGTTAGGAAAGGCCAGGTGATGCAGTCCATCAATCAGCAGTCATGGGCTCTTCTAAGCAGCTGCCCATCACTCTGAAAATGTAATGATTGATACCCACAAACCAGGAGAAGGCCATGAGAAGATGGTGTTTACAGGTAGCCGGTTTATCAGCTTGCAATGTCATTCAAAAACGGCACTTGACAGGAACGATGGAAGTCAAGTTGAGGTCTGGAAGACCAAGAACATTTTCAGAGAACTGCTCATAGGATTGCTAGAAAGGCAAATCAAACCCCCTGTTTGACTTGATGGAACCGCATATTGATGTTTTCCTGTTCTGATTGGTTGTTGCATGGTGGTTCTTGTGTGAGCATAGAAATGCTCATATGGGGGACTGATGGAACCAAATATAGCTGTTCTACTGTTATTTTGTATCATCTGATTCTGTAACATACCCCTGGATGTGTACTCTGTCTGTCTCACTGAGACCTGAACCAGAACAGATAGCCTGCTTCCTGCCATCACCCTTTGTCCTCTGTTCTCACCCCCCACCCCACTGTCTCCCCTTCCTATCATTACCTGTAAGGTGTGGTCTCACCCCCCTCCTGTATGACTGACTGAATGGTATAAATGCCAACACATGGTACATTCAGGTAGGCCATTCTCTGAGCAACACGCTTAGAGGGGGTCTCCACGCTGAAATAAACTCCAGAAATCCTGACTGCGTCTTCCGGTCCATTCTTCAAGTTTGGCATCAGGTGCTCATTAGATTCTATCAGACTGCAAAAGACCTTCAGGAACAGACTTTAGAGTGGTGGTGCACTGTTCTACTGTACAGCAATACCTGCATAAATATGACCTTGATGGAAGTCATCCAAAGAAAACCAGTGTCAGAACTTTGCAAATGCTTTTGGGGAAAGAGTCCTGTGGACTGATGAAGTTCAAATAAAGCTTTTTGGACACAATGAGCATGTTTGGAGGAAAAAGGGTGCAGAATTTCATGAAAAAAACACCTCTTGAAGGTAAGCATGGGGGTGGACTCATCATGCTTTGGGATGTTTGTGTTGCAGGGGGCACGGGGAACATTTCACTGGTAGAGGGAAGAATGAATTCAATTAAACACCAGCAAGTTCTGGAAAAAAACATCACACCATCTGAAAAAAAAGCTGAAGATGAAAAGAGGATGGCTTCTACAACAGGATAATGATCTAAACACACCTCAAAATCCTCAATGGACTACCTCAAGACGATAATGATCCTAAACACACCTTAAAATCCTCAATGGACTACCTCAAGGTTTTGCTATGGCCCGCACAAAACAAATGAGTCGCATAATTTGCTGTAATTAATCGTGATTCATGCCTCCCTCTTAAGACTACAAGAACTACAGATTTCCAAAAAAACCATGAAAGGTCATCAAAATGGACCATCAGCTTGATAGGCGTATTTGTTATATGTGTAGCAGGTAAAGAGTGAAATGTGTGAAAGTCTGCCTCAGGCCTTTCTCCTTTGTGTTATTTTGAAGCTGTAAAAGATGGAAATAAAAAAGTAATCTTTCTTAAAATATTGAAGAAAATCTTAAACTTTTGGAAATCACACCATCTTTTCCTCTTCCACAACATTTTACAGTCAAAAACATTTTGACCAGGGGTGCTCAAACTCTTGCATGCCACTGTGGCATATCTGTGTGTGACATGAATGTGTGTGATCTATAATGAAATGTAGAACTGGTTAAGCATGTTTAACCATCCAGACATTTTGATTCCTGATTATATTTGAACTTAATGTGGAATCAAATCAAGTACATAAACTTTAAAAGAACATATTTACCATTGCCTCCAATAACCTGCAGGGTAGGGTACTTCTCTTTGATGTATTTAATCAAGTTTATCTGAAAAATAGAGTTGCCCTGGGAGGAGTCCTGAGGTGAGAAGAGAAATAGTGAAAGTGAAAAAGGAGCCGTTAAAGTATGACACGTTTCAAAGCACACACCTACACACAAGCACACTAATCATACTCCTCTCTTCCTTTTTTCAAACACACACAAAAAAATACTGACCAACACAACTACGTCAACGCCACTCTGCACCAGCAGGTCGAGCCTGTAACGGTCATCGTTGTGTGTCCCGATGGCAGCGCCACACAGCAGCTGTTTGCGCGAGTCTTTAGAGGCCAGGGGGAAGTCTCTGTTCTTCTTCAGGTCTGTGCGAGCAATGATGGCCACCAGACAGCCCTCCGCGTTCACTATGGGCAGCTTGCCTAAAAGGCACAGACGTGCAGACGTACATCAACGGCACTGTCCTCTAAACCAAAGCAGCACAACCCAGAGCACAATCCTGGAGTAGCATTGTGGGATACTCAGGGAAAGGGTAAAAAAGCTGGCATCTTGGATAAACATTCCACTAGATGTAGACTATACAAGAATAGAGAATTTGAAGTGATATCACAAAATGCATTTTTGAACTAGACATAGGACTACTCTCAATGCTCATCGTAGAGACCAGCTTGTTGACATGTTAGTCACCAAGGCAACAGAAAACACATCAGTGAAGCAAAGTTGCAAAGCCGACAATGGCACCTCTGCCTTCATTAAAGGCTCCTGTGCACTTTGCAGTCTTCACACAGCACACACACTGCCTAAACACACACAACCTTACGCGCACACACACACACACAACCTGTCACCTGTAGAGACCCTGTAGAGACCTCTGAAGTCAAATATTTGGCATGCATCTGGAAATGTGATCACATATCGGTTCATTTGCAACTTCACAGTTTAGATACTTCTGTCTGACCTTATCTGATGCATCAGCTTGTGCTGCTGACCGTTACATTTTTTATAACCTAGACCACTCATTAATTTCAATTAACTCACAAATTGTACCAATAATAAATCTTCTGTTACTAATATGTTACTGCTACTATTACAGCACATAAACAAGTTACTTTCATTTTTCAGGACCAATGGGAACACACGTGAGGACACGTGGTGTGAAGCTTTAAATCAGCCAACACCCACACCCACCTTTCTTGCTCCTCTGCAGGATCTCATTGGCCTCTTTCAGTGTCACTCCAGCTGGAGCCACCACCAAATCCTCCAACTTAGTCATGACCTTAGAGAGAGAGAGAGAGAGATAGATAGAGAGAGAGAGAGAGAGAGAGAGAGAGAGAAAAATGGTCAAATTAGTGAGAAAAGATGGGACTTGGTTAATAAATAGTGAAAGTGTTGTATATCTAGCAGTGCACTAAAGTCCATCAGCCCTGTGCAGGCCCACTAACCTCGCTGAGGGGCAAGTCGTGCTCTTCCTCCTTGAGGAAGTCGATGTCTCGGGAAGAGATGATGCCCACCAGGCATCCACCCATCTGCCCGTTGTCAGTGATGGGAATGCCGCAGAAGCCGTGGCGTGCCTTGGCCTGGAAGACGTCCCGCACGCGCTCAGATGGGCTCATCACCACTGGGTCGGTGATGAAGCCCTGCTCGTACCTCTGAGGGGGGGGGATGGAGGGAGAACCACAAGGGAGGACCACAACAAGGGTAAGAGGAGGAAGGGCGCAGGGGAGGAAATCAGCGGGAGGAGGGAGGCATATTTTCACACAAGACCACCAGGGTTGGTACTCATTGGGCCTATGCTTTACTACAGGGAATACCATGCAAACACTGCAGTCAGAGAGTGTCAGAAGCCTACAAGAAAAGGAAGAGGGGTTGATTGAGTTTGAAAGACAAGTATGATTAAGCACATGCAAACAGACAACTGAGTCTGGGGACAAAGTATGATCAAGTGAGGTAATGAATAAGACTGGAGTGTGACTATTACCTTGACCTTGCGGACTTCATTGGCCTGAAATTCTGGAGTGCAGTTATGGTGCATGAACCCAATGCCCCCAGTAAGCTGTGGAGAACAAACACATGATACCCATGAAAGACGTTATGCTTCTTTGTGTTTAAATGAACGCAAGAGCCAATGTGCGCTTACTTACAGCCATGGCGATCGCCATTCCAGACTCAGTGACCGTGTCCATGGGCGAGGACACCAGTGGTGTTTTCAAAGTGATTGTTTTTGTCAGAGCAGACGTCAGATCCTGTAAAGAGAGACTCAAATCTAGCCTGTGCCAAGACTGCAACATGAACAGAACCTCACTACTTCCATCAAGAGGCTCCTGAACTACTTCTGTCTGGCGACACACTCACAGCTCAACCATTCAAATCTGACATTACAGTGAATACAACCAGTCACAGTACTCACCACCTGCTCTGAAGTGAAGTCAATGTACCCTGGGAGAACCAGGAAGTCACTGAAAGAAACAGAGACAGAGTGATTCTACCTACAGCTCAGCCATCAATATCAGTTTGAAGGGCTGAGATATATAGCTGTATCCATCCCTTCTTCTTGTATCGTGATCTTGCGAGTGTGCAATGTGAGTCAGCACGGGTTTCACCCATGATCATTGTGGACACTGAGAAGAAAAAATAACTTGAAAGAGAGAGAGAGAGAGAGAGAGAGAGAGAGAGCCAACACACCTTTAAACACAAAAACACCTTTGTAAAATGTTGTGGATCACGGTATGTTCATAAGCGTCTGCGGGGCTTGCTTATGGAGTTTCTTTCGTCATGACGAGTTTGACCAATATATCTGTAATGAAGTCGACCTTCACATGGTCCAATAACTACGTAGTATAATAGCTCTTTAAACTGAACAGGATTATCATCCATATAGCTGATCCATTTGTTGAAAGCAGAACTACAGAATAAAGAATAATTTAAAGAGCCATACTTGAGTCATTACAAAAGCCTTAAAGACTTATTTCTGGGCATTATCGAATGCGCTCTGTGGGTCATGAGGTTAAAAATAGATAAGCATGGTACATTCCACAACAGCCGTAAACACTGCCGTCCCTGATTCGGCATTACAACAGACCATTGCTTCCAATTGAGTTTCCATGCTTTAGTTGAGTTGTCAACTACCTAGATAACTCTGAGAGTTGGCTGTAATTAACCGTCTAAAAGAATACCGACATTGGACAAACTGTTATGTTGGTATTTTCTAGCTAGCTTCACAAACTGAGAGATGAAGGATTCACACAATATCATTAATTCAACTTCACGTTCCCTAACGTTAGTCTAACTTCTCACGAAGGTAATTAGGGTAAGGTAATTATGATTTTGCAAGAGAGCAACACTAAACATGAACATGCACGCATCAACTAATAATTTACCCATTTAGGAATGTGAGCCAATCACTGTAGTACGAAATTGACAGTTAGCAGGTCACATATCACTGGGGATCCAAAAGGAATTCATTAGTGCGTGTACAAGAATCGCTTATTAGTAATGACACCTGACCTGTCAGTATCTCCCAATTTAGCGAGCTAGCCAAGTAACGTTAACGTTACGCTAACTACTGCATAAAATAACTGTTGCGGCATTACGTTATGCAGTAAAATAGCGTAGACGTCATCCTGAAGAAACAGGTGGACTTTCACCTCTGCTAGTTTTACTGATACAAGTCTGCATAGAAATGCTGCAGTGACCTAGTTAGTAGCAGATAGCAAGGCAATATGTTACCAAAATAACATTTGTACTTTTGTGTGACAGCATTCCAGGACGGCATGTGCACTAGGCCCATGAGTTGCGGTTAACGTAACTTACTTGTAAGTAAGACCGTCTCCGCAATTGAAAAGTTGCTGTGCCGCCAAACCATCTTCAGGCACGTATCCTGTCTGTCCACTAATTAGGTAGTCAGCCATAGCGTTCACAAAGAGGAGGTTTAGTAAAACAAACGGTCCGACCCCAGTTTCTGGAGGCGTGTAGGCGTAATGTTAGCTTACAAAACGACAAACTTCTGTCGCTGCGTAGTAGCAGCGGGCTAACTTAGGTAGCTATGTCCTTGTACTCCGGTTCCTTAGCGGGTTCATGAAGGATCTCCTACCATCCGATGTATAATGAGTTAAAGGGTCCTCACGTTAGCTCTTTTGAACACAAATGATTTTGGGCTGATGAATGAAATTTGTGGTTCGGGCCTGGTGTGACCTTCCGTAGTGTTCACTGGAACAGCACGTGTGTGTACTGCCCGCAGTCCATGCGTTCCGCAGGCTTAAGTAAACTGTATCGCCTTCGTCATTTCCGGGAGTGAATGTGGAGCTGGCTGTTTTCCAATCTGCTGCTGGTGCCAATCATGTTGAGAAAAATATATATTTTTACAGTAATTAGGTGGTGCCTATATGTATATCTTGCTGTTTATGAAATGTCTTCTCTTATCTCATAGTCACACGTATATGGCTGAGGGGCACTGGATCGGGTTAATTTTATCTTCAGCGCACGACTCTAGTCTGCCTTTATTTGGATAGCAAAGGCTGAACCCATGTGTGAAGGCAGTACCACGCCAAGGCCTGCGCAGCAACGCAAACCATTCAGTGGTGCAGGTCGTTGAGGCGATAATAAGCCATGGAGGCGGTTTAGAAAGCAGTTGTAGAGACATCAGTTGTAGTATGTCAGCGTATCTGGTTCGTCTTCCCTTCCTGTTTATTAATGGTTAAGATTTAGGATGGGTCAGTGCAGTAAGATACAAGTAGTAGCCTACAGAAGTGCTGCCAGTCACCTGGGTTTGGGCTAGTATTGATTGCACTAGCCAGGTAGTGCCCCTGTCCACTTCAGACAATAGTACTACTAGTTCTGAAGTCATGTAAATCCTTGCGATGGGCATGTAAGCCCAGCACAATTCTGATTGGAAGTGAATTTAAAGAAGGCAATTTAAACTGACACAAACCCTGGAGCCCAAACAGGAAAACTTAGCGTGTGCAAGAAAGAACTTGCCCTCTAATTAACTGGATGGAACTTTAGAGCAGGGAAATAGTTTATTTGCAGGTTATGTTTAAAGGCATTTGACTTCATCATTGCCCTTGGTTTACGGGAGTGACTTCACTCTTCATATGATCAGAAAAGAAGATACATTCTATAAAGCATTTTGTCCATTTTTAAGCAAAAGAATGGCACCACTCCAACATAAAGAACATCCAGAGGACTCCAAGCCCATGCCAAAGGTCACATATTCCAAATAAACAGTAGAGCCCTATGGAGGTGAGTATGTGTGTGTGTATACACACGTGTATGGGAGACATGCAGACCCACTCAATGATCACACAGGAGGCAATGTCTGGTTTAAAAACTTTCTCTCAGTAACTATCTCTGTATTAATGTACAACCGTTCAAAATTACAGCATTTTTGTTTGGTATTTTTGTAATATCTTTTTTAAATGATCTAACTATCAACAGCCATTAATCCAGAAAAAAATAAGCTGACAAAATGTGAGAAGAAAGTCCAGAAAAAAAGAGAGAAAAAGGAAAAGGGGCAATTGTGGAGATGGATGGGGACATGGGAAGGGCTTGTTAGTCTGCACATCTCTGTGGAGTGTCTATGAGTGTCTGCATATGTGTGTGTGTGTATATGTGCGGGTACGGAGAAGTGTGTGTGACTGTATCTGCAAGTATACAGAGCGAGTGTGTCTGAAGCCAAAGATGCGTATGCTTTCTGATAAACACTGTAGTGTGAATGTGCGAATTCCACTGTCAGATGCGGTCACTATCTCTCTGCCGTGAGAGAGCGAGCTGGATATACGAAAGAGTAGATGTCTGGATGGGCACAGTGGGGACAGCGCTAGAGCGAGGGATGAGGGGAGAATAGAGGTGAGAAGGGAGTGATGGAAGGGATCTTTGGAGAGGAGGTGGGAGAGAGAGAGCGAGGGCAGGAGTTGCTGCTGGTGCATTGCGGGACATGGCCTCAGGTGTCATGGAAGTCCTTCAGCAGTGTGCGTCTCCTCTGCTCCGCTATGTGCATTTGATTCTCCAGGTCCTGGCCGAGAGATATAGAGGGAGAGAGAGAGAAAATGAGTGTCTAATCAGTAAAGCAGGCACCCAGTAAATGATTGGTTGTTCCCTCTCACCCCTCGGTCGTTGTTGCTCAGTTCTCCGTCTCGGTCATAGCTATCCGCCCGCTCCACCTTCCATGACAGGTTCTCTATCTCCGCCTCTAGCTGCGCCTGCTGGTACTCAAACTAAAACAACACCAAAAGGATTTGACAATATAATTATTACTACATGATGTTATTAGGCTTGTGCAAGTTTGCCTCTAGAAACCCTGCTAGTGAAATCCCATATTTCACCTCTCATATCAAAAACCTCACATTGAAAATCTTTTTTGTTGTATGTCTTTGTGTACATAAACACAAGTTCTTACCAATTTCTTGCGTGGCCCAGACTCCATGTAGTAGGCGTAAGGGTATGTGTACTGCAGCGTGTAGCGACACTGGATAGAGAAAGAAGCACTTACAAATACGGCAAATGCAAATGTAACCATTACCAAACGTATACTTATTTGGTAACCAAACTGAATATGCCCTCTTTTTTGCCTGTATATTTACTGTCTTTATGCCTGTGTGTGTGTGTATGTACAGTATATATACACACAGACGTGGACAGAATTGCTGGTACCCTT
Organism: Clupea harengus; assembly: GCF_900700415.2. NCBI lineage: Eukaryota > Metazoa > Chordata > Actinopteri > Clupeiformes > Clupeidae > Clupea > Clupea harengus. The sequence goes on along the minus strand of NC_045155.1, from coordinate 16,799,787 downwards.
CCGTTAAAGACAGAAAAACCCACAATGGTCACTGAAATAACTTGAAACTGACAAAAGTAATAATGAATAAAAATTGCTGAAAAGTAACTAATAAAAATCAGAAATTGCTTTTGAATTGTGGTTCAACAGAATAATTTAATAAAGCAAACTAATGAAACTGGCCTGGACAAAACTTATGGCACCCTAGAAAAAATTGAAAATAATTTGACCATAGGGACATGTTAAACTAAGGTGTGTCCTCTAATTAGCATCAGAGGTGCCTTCAAACTTGTAATCAGTCAGTCTGCCTTTTTAAAGGCTGAAAAGTAGTCACTGTGCTGTTTGGAATCAAGGTGTGTACCACACTGAACATGGACCACAGAAAGCTGAGGAGAGAGTTGTCTCAGGAGATTAGAAAGAAAATGATAGATCAAGCATGTTTAAGGTAAAGGCTATAAGACCATCTCCAAGCAGCTTGATACTCCTGTTACTACAGTTGCACATATAATTCAGAAGTTTAAGGTCCACGGGACTGTAGCCAACCTCCCTGGACGTGGCAGCAAGAGGAAAATTGATGACAAAGAAGAGGCGGATAATAGAAATGGTAACCAAAGAGCCCAGAACAACTTCCAAAGAGATTAAAGGTGAACTCCAAGGTCAAGGTACACCAGTGTCAGATCGCACCATCCGTCGCTGTTTGAGCCAAAGTGGACCTTATGGAGCCTCCAACAGGATAATGACCCAAAACAGACAGCTACATTGGACTATTCTGAAGTGGCCTTCACTGAGCACTGATCTAAATCCTATTGAACATCTGTGGAAGGAGCTGAAACATGCAGTCTGGAGAAGGCACCCTTCAAACCTGAGACAGCTGGAGCAGTTTGATCACGAGGAGTGGGCCAAAAATACCCGTTGACAGGTGCAGAAGTCTCATTGAGATTGCAGTGATTGTCTCAAAAGGTTGTGCAACAAAATATTAAGTTAAGGGTACCATCATTTTGGTCCAGGCCAGTTTCATTTTTTTTTAATGATTCTGTTGAACCACAATTCAAAAGCAATGTCTGATTTTCATTAGTTAATTTTCAGTAAAATTGTATTTATTATTACTTTTGTCAGTTTCAAGTTATTTCAGTGACCATAGTGGGTTTTTCTTTCTTTAACGGAAGGGTACCAACAATTTCGTCCATGTCTGTATACACACACACACACACACATATACATATATATATATATATATATATATATATATATATATATATATATATATATATATATATATATATATATATATATATATATATACATATACATATATATATATATATATATATATATATATATATATATATATATACATATACACACACACACACACACACACACACACACACACACACACACACACACACACACACACACACACACACACACATATACATACAGTATATATATATATATATATATATACACACACACACACACACACATACTGTATGTATATATATATATAATATATATACATATACTGTATATATATATACTGTATATATATATATATACACACACACACACATACTGTATGTATATGTATATATATAATATATATACATATACTGTATGTATGTATGTATGTATATATATATATATGAAGGTGCAGTCAGTCAGGTGGTACCTTGGCCAGTAGTTTGGCAGCATTCTGCATGTACTGCCAGTCGATCCAAGTGCCGAGGTTATTCATCACACGTTCCTGGATCTTCTCCTGGATACGCTGGTACGTCTGAGCTTCCAGCTGCAGACTCTTGTTATGGTTCTCCCACTGCAGACATGGAGGTGGACACACACACAGATATTTGAACAGACCTAGATAAATGAGCTTATTGTATGATGGTGTTCAGTTCAGTGAGCCCCAGATAAACAGGACGGATGGCTTTAGAAGAGTGTGTATGTTCTTGTCATGTCATATTGAGTCCACCAGGAATCTCACACATCTCCTTGGAATTAACAAGGGAGAGAGACATTTTGAGTGTAGTAGAGAGTGCCAAACTGACTGTCATGTGTCACTGTGTCTGAGTGAGTGTGTGTGTGGCTTGAGTTGGGGCCTCACTAGACGCTAGGTGTCAAAGAGTGAAACTGCATGCAAGTGGACAGTGTGTGTGGATGTGAGTCTCACCCTCTCAAAGTAGAAGAGGTATTTCTTGAGGGCCTCTCTGGCCTGAGCCTGCTGGCTCTGGTTGACGATGTCAGGGTTCTCTTTGTAACGGCTGCACTCATAGTACTCACTGCCGTGGGTCTTCCAGTCTCCCAGACACATCCAGCAGAAGTCTGCAATAGCACACGCACACATGGAAAGTGAGAACAAGATGGAATTGCATAACAACTGGCATAGAGATTAGGTACGGAGGTGATGACCATGTGATATTAATGTCTTACCATATTTACACTTGGAGCATTGCTGTCGAGAGAAGAGGGGGTGAGGGTGGGGAAGATAAATGTCAGGTCAAGAAATACATTATTATTAGTAATTGTCAAGGCAGGCACACTGGTCTTCAGTGAAATTCACTTTTTCTGACACACACCTCTTTTGCAACACCATTAACAACCTCAAGGTGTCCCCATTGATCCCTCTAAGCACTGGCATGACTAGCACTCATGATTACACAATCAACTTGTGTCGAACCACAAGGATTCTGTTAAATGAACATAGAGGGTCTTTACAGAAAAGTGTAACGTGAACATTATTTGAAGCAATATCCTTTCTGTGAGGAAAGGGAACTACAGCTGTAACCCAAGTTTTGGGAAGCACTGGGATCAAAGCATACACTGTGGGCATGGGGAGTAGTGTGTTAGCACAGAGACTAAAACACACGCGTGCTTAAAGCAGTCACAGGCATGTCTCTTAAGGCATTGGGGAGTGATGTTTACACACTGCACAGCTCTGTGTTGGCCTGTGTTCCACACTACTGCATCCATGCCTCCACATGTGTTGACTGACTGACTGACTGCGAGAAACTGAGTCTGCTGCCCTCCTGCTCATGGAGGAGTAATATCTAGTGATGCAACTCAGCCTCACTGACAAAATGGATCAGGACGCACAAGTATCAACTGGCCCACATTAAATAGATTTATACAACTGGCAGAGTTGGCTCAAATTAAATATAAGTTCTTGTTTCAGTTGCTGCTGCTACAGCTGGTCTATTTTTGGGAAAATATGCCAGATAAAGTACTGATAAAAGTAAGTATAAAATATTGATATGGATTCATTTTTATAGTTTGCAGCCCTTGAATATGGAGGGGACCTTTGATCAGACTTCACATATCCCAAATTGAGGGGGGTACTCACCATGTGATTGCAGCCACCGTTCTTCTCAATGCAGATATTGCACTTTGGACACTAAAAGCAGAAATAAGGAGAAGTCAGTGTCATTGTCAAGGGTCCCCAGTGTACTTTTGATGCAAATACAAAGAGCTTTGTTTATATGTCTTCGCACCAATTCAAACTATGGGTCTCTGAGGGCAACTGAAAATGTCTGGAAAAAAAAACACCACTTCAGTTTTTACAGGGTATGGAGAGCTGGGTTGATTAAATTTGACTAGCAGGAAAACAAGGAGTCCTACAGAAATCCCTGCTGCCATGGCTAATAGAGCAGGTACTCACAGTCTGGGTGTTCATACAAAGACAAACACTGGAGCACACTGGTGACATGCAGGGACCTATTTCACATTCCACTGAGCATGTGTTGATGCAAGTGTGTGTCGAGAGTGTGCGTGTCTCACATCTTTAGTGTGTGCGCTGATGTAGTTGGCCGTCTCAGAGTCGTCGGCACATTTTGTCAGCCACCTCCGTATAGTTGGGCAGTCTGTGGGGGCATGGTACATTTGCCTACACTTAAAACTAAGAGAGTGAAGCAGCAGAGCCGGCAGAGAGAAAAAGAAAGACAAAGAGACACATACAGTAGAGGGATTACAGAGAAAAGGTGAAAGAGATTAAAGATAATGAAAGAAGAGAGAGAGAGAGATTAGCATTAATAGTGGTATAAAAAAAATAGAGAGACATAAACTTGATGATATTTACTCCTTAGACCAATGAAGCAGAAAGTAAACTGCTGAGTCAGGGGAAACCCCAATCTGCCTAGCAAGCAACACAGCATGCACCCGACACCAAATGGGCCATTTTGCCTCTTGGCTCCAATGCCTAGCTAAATTAAACCTGTGAAGTTGTGACATGACACTCTACGGCATTCAGCCAATCCTGACTAAATGATTATGTGAGAGTTGGGAGTAAATAGTAATGAAGCTGTGTGTCCAAAAAGATCTCACTGGAGCCGTAGTGTCAGAGCAGACATGTTGGAACACAGAGTGTCTATCTATGCTTATCAGAGGACTGCCACACTGTAGTCAACACATAGATCAAATGTACCAGAAGACTTCGCCACAGCGGCTGCACTGTACTCTGCGAGCACGTGGCTCCTGCACCTGGATGACGATGGGGCAGTCTGCACCTGGACACAGCTGCAGCTGGAAATGACTCTAAAACACACACAGAAGCTCAGGTCAGCCGCTTACACACACACATACACCAGCTAAGGTCAGCTGCTTACACACACACACCAGCTGGAATGATCCTGGCACACAGGGAGGGAAGCTAAGGTCAGTCACTTACACACCCATACAAACAGCTGGAAATGACTGAGACATAGAGACAGAGACAGAGAGAGAGAGCGAGAGCGCAACACATACACACACCCCACACTGGCAGACGGCTGCAGACACACATAAAGACCCCAAGGCCACACACACACCCCCACAGTGAGAGGTGGCCTCCAAACGAACATATCTGTACAGCATCATTTAGACCATCTCTGACACTACCAAATGAGCAACCCTGAGCAATTGTTAAAAAAAACACATGTTCATTTCAGCTCTTCTAGAGTCTCACATGGACATATTTATTGATGATATGAAAACAACCAGCAACTGCACTATATGTATATGGATGCTGCTAATGCAACAGAGGATAGTGTTTGCTGTAGAGAACCAGCTGGACATCAATGATCCAGGTGAGTCTGGAGGTGTTTGAACAAGAGGAGACATTGTATGGGGCTGAGAACATGGCTCACCAACCTCATGGGCCACCTTGTGGGCTTCTGACAGGGGGACATACACATCCACACAGCCCATGGGCCTTGAGTCTCACCTCCACATAGTCTCTGAAGAGGTAGCGTCTGTATTTGTCCCTCAGTTCGTCTCCAGCCAGAAGAGGAAGCACGGAGTCCTCTGGCATCATCAGCGAGCATTCTTGAGCCATGCACAAGATCCCTGTGCGCAAACACACACAGATACACATAAGAGTTTTAGAAGCTCAGTTTCTTATTCAGACAGTCAGACAGTATTAAGGATAACTTAGCAACGTGAGTGAGCTTGCTGTCACAGGAGTGGTTTAGTACATCTCAAGATGAGTTCATATCAGCGCCACTTCAAAAAGAGCTACTTGCAACTAGGGGCTTCATTTATTTCCTAACTTTCTCCCACACAAGGACAAAACTCACCCACTCCCAAGCCATCCTTCACCAGGACTGTGCAGTGCTGCTCCCAGCATGCTTTGCAGAAGGAGTGATGACAAGGTAGTGCGAGCAGGGCATCTCTTCTCACCAGCTGCAGACACACCCCACACTGCAGGGAGGGGGAGGTCTGGAGGAACACACACACAGCATACAAATTATATAAACACAACATACAGACACACACACCAATAAATACACACAGTTCTCAACACACTACATGACCAAGAATGTGCTGACTGCCCCATTCCTGCAAAAAAAAAATATATATATTTAAACTGAGACTTTGCATCAGCAGCTACACTATAAGTCCTAACCAGAACCTGCCACAAGCATGTCCTACAATCTGTTAACAAGAAATAGGCCTACCTCCACCACTATTAAAAAGGCATTATGGCATTTCTGTCTGAAACTAGGAAGCTCGCTAGCTAACAGCCTACAGACTTCTCGTACAAACACCAACAGTTTACACTGATACACTTTACATGTAGCTACCTTACTCAGTGATGTATTTGGAGATATATTCAGCACCATTGTGCTTGAAAAGTTATTACTGCATTTTTACAGGGTTATGGACCAGGAGCACACAAGCAAGTCCATAGTGAACATGCCCTCATACTCCAGCAACAACAATATAAAGATGCCCTCAACACCGCTCGCTCCTCTCACGACTCCTCTATCATCCAATCTGGCTCCAACAACCTCAAAACACTTTTCTCCACCATCATCAACTCCTCACTGTCCTCTGGTCTCGTGTTTTTTGTTTGTTTGTCTTTGCCTTATGTAAAGCGTGTTTGAGTACCTACCTTGCTATATAAGTTGAAAGTATTATTATTATTATTATGAACAGCCTGGGCAGCCCGTAGGAATGCCTCCTTCATATGACCATGCATAATCAAAATGACTGAAGATATTATAGACCTGCATAAACATGCCTAGACGACATGAGATCTGCATATCTCTTTATCTGCATTATGGCTCTTTAAACCACACACACACACACACACCTTTATGTGATGGTGCGAGCACTGTCAGCACTACTGTACCATGTGATTTCGTGAACCAGACGCATCCACAACCCACACTCAAGTGGCACCTCCACACACCGACAGACACGCGCGCTTGCGCACGCAAACGTACACACACTAAGGGTTTATACTCACAGTCACAGATCTGCAGATGGCGGGCTGGACCTGGGCGTCAGACAGCAACTGAGACGTATTGGACTTACACCTGCCAACATGAACAGACGCTAAACCTTCCACCAGTGTGCACATCAGATGGCACAATACAGTGTGATGGTTGTGTGGAGCTCAACACTTACCTATCCAGTAACTGTGACACCTGCCAGTGAAAATGTACAAGGACCAGTTTTGCTACAGCCGGCACAACCTTCAGAGAGACAGAGAAACAACAAAATGCATTAAAGATATACCCTGTTGTGTGCATTTCTGTGCCTTCAGATATCAAATATCCAGTGCTTTCCTCCCCACTGCTTTCAATGAAAGGTCAACAGTACCGTAATGACTCGTCTACAGTAAAGGCCAACTGCCAAGCATCACATGGGTTGAATAAAGACGAATAAAGAAGATACTTTTTCACAGCCTCCAAAAATGAATAACTTACAGCACTAAGAATTGAGTGTTTCATGGCAATCTCATCAACAGTTGCATTCCACATGACAGCAACACACTTGTTGGTCTACAAAGCAATCGCTCCATGACTGTGGTAGATGTGACTATCCATTTCACTCACATTTCTTTTCTAATTGAAGATATGCCAGTGATTGAACATGTACATCTACACACGGGTTATTGCCTCAGTAACCCAGACTTGCAATACTGGATAAAATGTTGAGAAACCACAACCAAACTTTATTTATGCATTGGTCTGGACAATCACTTACAGTGGCTACTGCTACACTCTTTCCTCAACAAAGCATGTTTATTATGGCTTGCAGGCTGGACAGGAAACCATCTTTGTTGTCATTGTGTGAGCCCATCCAGATAACCTAAGTGTCAGGGTTTCACTGGGTCTTTAATATTGCAGTGATTTTAGAGACATATGTGTGTGTATGTTCTCAGTTAACAGCTAAGCTATGAGCTTTCATAGCATCTTCATAATACTAGTGGGCATGACAAATGTGAGAGGGACATTTTGTGCATTTGCCCTCAAAATAAATACAAAAAATAACAAAAATGTAACAATAACAATGCTAAATCATGTGTCTAAACCAAAGAATGGTTTGGCTTGTCAATGCTCTCCCCATTAACAGAATATTCTGTCTTTTGTAGATTCAGCTTGATAGTGAATGCTACCCATATGATGAGCACAGCATGGCCTGACCAATACACAGTGTTGCCAGTGTGAAAAACACTAGGCCTACATTTGCATAACACAGCTATGCTGACAATAGATTGCAAACTGGTAGATGCCATTACTAGAAAAAATTACCTTAAAAAGCATCAAAGCTGATATGATTTGTTGGGCACTAGCATGCCTTGACTTAGCCTATCCAGAAATTGCTTTGGTCTTATTTTAGCATTTTTCTGCTGTTCAAAATATAACCTTTTATTACTAGCCTACTTTTGTCTCCACTGTACATCTGGCAGAAGGGCTAAATGCTCTAGCCTGGCACTGCCCAAGTCTCTGCAGCTCAGTTTGACTGTCATGAACATGAGCTTATCAGCCAGTTATGCAGAGTGGTTTAGGTCAGTGGTTCCCAGCCTTTTTTGTCTTATGTACCCCTTGAGTTGTTTTGCCATGCCAGTACCCCCTCACTCACGCGTGTTAATAATTCTCCCAAATTTGTTCGATTTAAGTCATATTTACCTTTTAGGTACGCAACTCGTTATTAACTGAAAATCATTTGAATGACTCCTTTATTTTCAAAGGCATTTTGCAGACGTTCAAATAAATCCATACAAAATATATGTTTCACTTAACTGTTTAGGCTTGGCCTCTGTTCTCCTTTTGTCACCGGGCAAAAAAAAAAAAAGAAGAAGCTGTCGCAACAGCAACTGTAGCAATTTAACCATTTTGCTAGCAAGTTGGTTTGAGCACAGTTTTGAAATTGGTGACATTCGCCTACTTTTAATCCAAGCGGAAGCCATCGCTTTTAAGGTATATCAGGCCTACCCCGATATACAGTTGATGGTCAGTAAATTATAAAAAGCTGTTTACCAAAAGTAATTAACAACACAGTAAAAATAATTTAGCTCAACAGGAAGGCTGTTAATTTACCACAGTTGTTATACGAGATTTCATCTCTCCTCACAGAAGTAATGCAATGGGTAATGTGCCACTTCACTGCTATGTCACAATCCATCTATGACCGGAATAGAGAAAGCACTAGTCTCCTCTCAGACAAATATAAGTTGAAATAGCCATAATGTGCTTTGCATTCTGCATACAGAAATGGACAACTAATCCAAATAGCAGCTGACGCTGGAAAGGACCCATCCCAGATCAGGACCAGAGGCTTGCCACACAGCTGCTGCCTGGCCAAAGAACAACGCTAGCACTGCTCTTCTGAAGAGGTCCACAACCACAGGGTGGTACTGGACTAGTCGCAGACTGTGGAATGGATCTGGCCCTGATGTAGCATGGAGCCAACTGGATCGCTCCCAGGGTTAGCTGCTATGTGGGCGTATTCTGGGCACTCATGTCCTCTCTATGGCTCCCTTCTCATGCTAGCCTAGCCTTGACTGACCTTAAGGGCGGTGGCCACAACGTTGACCTCGTCACTGAGCACCCTCTGGCTCTCTCTGTAGGTCAGACAGTTGAACTGGTACGCCTCAGGGTCAAACGAGTCTGGCTCTTGCTGCTCCACATCTCCCGCGACACCCTCGTAGTAGTCGGCGATGTCACCTTCCTCACCCCCATCATCGTCTTCCTCGGAGTTCTCCCCAAAGTCTTCCTCATTGCTGTCAGAAGCCTGGCTGCTCATGTCTACAGACATCCCTCTCTGGATTTGCCTGCTTTCTGAGGGACAGCCGCCCCTCACCACACAGCTGCTTCACTGCAAAGACTATGATTCCCAGCAGGCTTAGGGGCACAGAGGTGCTCAGCAGCAGCGGAAGAAACAGAAGAAGTCACACTCGCCGTCTGGCATGAGGAACCCCTGGAGTGGATAAACTGAGGAGAGTAAACTGAGGGAGAGAGAAAAAAAAGAGAGAGGGAGAGAAGGGGGAGGGGGGATGACAGAATATAAGCCTGACAGAAAAATTCATTACACTGTACAACAGTTCATGAATGCAGTCAGTCAGCTAGGCCAAATAACGGGGGTTCTCCACAGCACTGGAATCATCCAGTGTGAGCTCAATGACACAGGCCCACAATCAAGGTCTTTACACAAGGCCACTGAAGCTTATCTTCATGCCAAATCTAAGCCATTCTACAGCAGGTAAGTTCATGAATGTTAGTACATTTATTTGAGTGCTTCAAGAGAAGAGGGTAGGTTACTAGACAACAGAAATAGCCTTGGCACATGGATCCTATAACGCTCTACTGGACAAACACAAAACACGTGTAAAGCAATGAGCACGCGTATAGGCTTATACTGCAGAGGTTTAAAGGATTACCGCGACGCTTCACTGTAAAGACAGGCTAAATGGACATCAGCAACAGGACGAACAACGTGACCCAAAGAAAAATACAGAACATCAAAACATTTAATCCTGTACCATTAATATGCATCTTCGTGAAAGTACAACTTAACCAACAGCAATTCTTTCCTCAACTGTCTTTGCGTTTTTGAATACCAGAGCACCCGTATAAATCACACTAGATTAAGCACATTCATGTACTAGTGGTGTTATCGAGCGTCATAACCTAGCTAACGATACATCGACCTGGCTCTGGCGTTGGTTGCCGGTGCCAGTCGCCTCTTTGAATTCCAGTCGCTTCTAAAAATAGCTGATGGTGCGGGGTCACACACATAATATCACAAACAGACGGGTTAGAAATGACCGGTCAACATAACAGATATGGCAAGGGAGTGGGGGGAGGGGACAGGTCGGGGAGGGCATATGTGGCTCGGCGGTACGATTTGTTTGTTTACTAGCAATTACAAGCTAGCTAACTTGCTAGCAATGTCGGGGTTCCAAGTTGAGGAACGTTAGCCGCCGCTAGCTAACAATGCTCAATGCGCAAGCGTCTAAAACCAAGCAATCCAACGTACAATCACCTAGGATTAGCTACTATCAGTAAAGCCAACAACACGAGAGACTCAAAGTGAAGCACGTTTACACAAAGAGAATATATAATGTTTGACTTAAAATGGCATACTTCCACCCGTAGAACTTAAAAACGCTAATATAACAATGCTCTATGCCCCCTGAGACAGCCGCCGCCTCACACTCAAGCCCGAGGATTCACATGTAAACAAGGCCGTCTGGGCGTTCTTTCGAATTCGTTTAAATTTCCTTCTTCCCACAAATATAGCTCATATTTTTACATACCTTGTTGATTGAGCTTGGCCGTCACAAAACGTTATCTTGCGGTGGATACCCGAACTGAGATCTGAGTCAATTCTGCTAGCCAAATCGCACTACAGCGGAAGACAGGAAGAATAGGAGAATTCGATAGCTTCGTCACTTCCCTGTGCCAAATCAACTTGTCTATGAGTGGGCAAAGAATGTGCCGGGCTTATTTGAAAAGAAAAAAAGGGGGAAAAAACCCACTTAATGTAATAAATCTCTACTTTGTATTAACTTTGTGTTTTCCGCTACTCCTGAAAGTAACTTTGAACAACCTTATGCTCGGATATCCCACAGGAAATGTAAGGTTCGCGAATGTAAGTGTGAAGAGTATGCTATTCAGAATCAGAATCAGAATTATTTTTATTGGCCAAGTATATTTACACATAAAGGAAATTAACTTGGTGTGGTTGGTGCATATGACATAAAACATATAAACAAAATAGCAAGATAAAATAAATAGCAAGACAAATAAAAGATAAATGTTTTACAAAATAGAATAATAAATAATTTGGGCTCAGTGTATTGGAATTAACATAGTGCAGTATATAAATAATTTACGCTGTAGTGCATTTGTGTGAATGTGTATATGTGTATGTGTGTGTGTTTGTGTGGGGTGTGGGGGTGTGGGGGGGGGGGGGGGGGGGCAGTGTGATGCAGGGGGCTTGTTTGTGAGGGAACTGTTCAGGTGGCGCGAGGTTTTGATCTTGATAGCCCGGAACCTTCTGCTGGATGGGAGTCTCTGGAATAGGTGGTGACCGGGATGAGAAGGATCAGCGATGATCTTGCCTGCCCTCTTGCTGGTCCTGGAGTGGAAAAGGTCTAGGAGAGACGGCAGGTCGCAGCCAGTGACCTGACCGAATGATCCGCTGCAGTCTGCCTTTGTCCTTGGCAGTGGAGGCAGCGAACCAGATGGTGATTGATGAGGTGAGGATGGACTCAATGATGACTGTAGAACTCGACCATCACTTTTTGCGGCATGTTGAATTTCTTCAGCTGCTGCAGGAAGAACATCCTCTGCTGGGCCTTCTTGATCATAGACATATATTACATATGTATATATGTCTATGTTCTTGATGGTGGAGGTGATGTTCTCCGCCCACCTTAGGTCCTTTGCCATTATTGTCCCCAGGAATCTGAATGACTCCACATTGTTAACTGGGGGTTGGATAACTTTTTGTTTCCCATATATCCATTTTGTTTCATGTGTGAAAATAAAACATCATCAGAAACTTTCATTTGCTTTAATTTTCATAAGACATGCCAAATTCAACAAAACATGAGTGGCTGTGTGGAGAATTATCCATCACTTTCTAACAGTTTACACTGGTATCTTAGTTCAATGCCATCTTCCATTTCCACAGAAATGGACATACAGTAGGCTTAATTCCATGCATCCCGTTTGTCTAAAATAATTGGACTTTCTCTGTTTTTGACATACTTTAAAAAATGTATTTAATGTACTTATTTTTGGAGTTCATATACTTGAAGTAATGACAATAAAATGTATAGTGGAACTAATGAGTTGACAGTTTCAGCAAGATGTGATGCTGTTGTTGGCACCAGTAACTGAGTAGTGGACTACATGTAATTAAACTAGTTAACTGCATTCATATTTGCATAATGAGTAAATTACCTTTTGCCAATATAACTACTGAAACTACAATTTGGGGACATAAAAGGAAAGGAATGCTTTTTTATTTTTAAAATGTCCATGTCCATTATGCATAAACTTCCCGAATTTCAGCCTGAGGAAGAATCACCATGACTAGCTCCATCAACAAAACATACATTTTACTCTGCTAGCTGAGTAATCCTGCAAGGTCCAATATACCTCACCTGGAAGGCAGGTGTCTGACTGATGGACATTGAATATAAAACCAAAGCTGACATTTCTCTGCACTTTCCCATGAGTACTGGGATATGTTATTTTTTTTTGTTTATGCACGACCAGTGGACAAGTGGACAAACTCAATTGAGTGGCATTTTACTGGCATGTGTCTTTTTAAATTCTCTTATGTTCTAAATTTGTAACGTAAGTACATTGTCAGTTTGATTTAATTTTTTTTAGCTGAGTAGCTTTAGGTAACCAAACTAGATTTCTTCCTAGGTTAGCTTTATTGTAGTTCTTTAAGTGTGAAGTAATTGGTAGCTTGCAAAGATATTCTTTCTTCCCCTTCACTTGTAATTGAGTTTTCTTAAAAGTGATGTGTGAGTAAGTTAGGATATTTTATGTCTCATGTACATTTGTCCTTGATTCCTTCAGCCTTCCCTTCCCCTCTTCGATTCTCCATGGTTACCTCAAGCCCAATGCAGACGGACTCTAGTTTGTCTGAACCCGGTGAACCCCGTCTCCGGATAGCCCTATCGTGCAGACGAACGCACTGTATCCGCACTCCCTCGAATCGGGGGTCCAAAGTGAGTAACCTCGAAATCCGATTGCTGTTGGTGTTCGTCTGCACGCTATCCACATACCTAATCGGATTGCCCCACGTGATCGCATCATTAGACCAGCCAGAACAACGGACACAACAGGCATTATTTAATAACTGAATGGGTTGCCATAGCGCAGTGAGTTTGGCAGCCAGTTATAACAGCTCTCCAGTTTAAAAAAAAAAATTCTTCCCATTACCTTGCTCCTTTTCCACGTGAATTTCCCTAACGGGATTAATACAAATGTATCTATTTTAGGAAAGGGATGACATTAACAAGCCACACTTTAATCTATCACTGTTCAATCTATTTGCATCAGACCATTTTTCAAAAAACAGTTTTTAAAAGTGTCAGCAATAGCCTATATGAGCAGATCTGACGTGAAAAGATTTTTTATTGGTTTCAAAACAGATGAATGTTACGTTAGCTTTAGTCCTGTCAGACAATGATAGCTACTAGCTAGCGTTAACGTTACTTCAGAGGTAGCCTACAGTACGTGAAGGACAAAGCCCTCAACAATAGCCTACATTTGTTGTTAGTAATAAAACCATGAAATTGGAAGCAATTGTAAACCATGAAACATCCAGGATCCACAGCACTTGCATTGTGGTCTCTCGTGCTCAAGCTCAGCATCTCCATAAAGCACAGGCATTTAAACAACTCAGACATGTCATGTTGCACATTGCTTTGTTGCACGCGATTTAAAAAGTTGATATGTGTGAAAAATGAACCCGGGTTCAGGCAAACTAGAGTCCGTCTGCATGGGAGAGGAGCTAAGACGCCAGTAAAGGAAACAAGAAAGGAAGGTAGAATTGACGAATAGGGTAATGAGATGTACCCCTCCTTGGTCAATGGGATCCCTCCTTTTTCCGGGGGTGTGGCAAGCTTATCCAGCTACACTTAAGTTAGCCTGCGCTGGAGCAGGTTAGTGCTAATTGATATGTAACTATGGTGATTTATCGAAAGTTGCTTCCACGAACCAAAAAGAGGGGCGTTTTTTATCTTAGCCTGAAAATTAGCTCGCTAAACCGCTTAGGGATCTACGACGAATAGGGCCCAGGAGTATTTTATTTTGCTTGTGTGTTTGGTTTGCCGTGTCTTTAATTAGGACTGTAAGTAGACGAAGGGTTGACTCAAAAACGATCCGCATACGGATGTAATTCTAGAATGTTGATTGGTTAAGATTAGTTACCAGGCAGGAACGGAAAACACAATTTATTTGATTGGCTAATACCAGGACCTCTACTTTTCCCGCTGAGCTGCAACATCGTTTGCCTGACATTTAATGTGCTGTCCCGTTTAACGTTGCTGTTCAACATTAATAGCAACTGAATTACACATGTGTTAGGTGTAATCTGTAGCGTTAAATAACATAAACTGAGAGTGATTGATAAAGGATATATGTTACACATCACAAACACATAATCGATGGGTTTTTTGTGTGAAAGTTATTTAATTGGTTAGCTTAAATTACAGTATCTTACATAGGCTGACATGGCTACGATAGCTAACTAGCTACTGTACTGTGTTTGGTTAGCTCAAGCTAGCACTCTTACAAACACACATACATACACAATCGATAGGTTTTTGTAAAAAATAGTTAATTGGTTAGCTTAAATGACAGTCATTTATGCAAGCTGACTAAGTTTGGAAGACTTGAAAACTTCAAGACCTGAAGACAAAAGATCCTTTTTTGAAGACAAAAGCCTCTGTTGAAGTTACCTAAACTAGGGTGACCAGACGTCCTCTTTTCCCCGGACATGTCCTCTTTTCGAGACCTAAAAAATGCGTCCGGCAGGGATTCCAAAAACGTCCGGGATTTTGCTTCGTCGGATATTTGTGTTTCTCTGGGTCTTTCACAAACTAGTTATTACGCCCTTACAAGCTTTGGAAATGGTATCTCCCTTACGTTCCACCTTCTTGCGCGAGCTCTGACTGTAGAGAGAACAGTCATTGGTCGACCGATCTCAGTGTTGCCAGATACAGGATAATTATCCTCCAAATACGACCATTTTGAGCCTTTGGTACGATACTTCACCATTTCCAATCTGGCAACACTGAGCACCTTGCCGCCTCCACTAGTTGCATTGTTTACAGCACATGACATCTGCAGCCATGCCTAAACGTAAATGTAAGTTCACGGACGAACTCAAAAAATAAATACCCATGTTTTCGCCTCGGCCGTGATGCTTCGGAAGCTGAGTGCATGACATGCAGAGCAGGCACTTACGTGTCGGTGGCAAATAAAGGTGGCAGCGATTTGGAAGCTCTCGTGCACTCTGCAAAACACAAAACTGCAGCAAGAGGAGAGAGCTCATCGAGTAAAGTGACAGACTTTTTTGTGACTAAAACAGACACTTCTGTTACGGCTGCAGAGGGTACCCTTGCGTTTCATACAATAAAGCATCACAACAGCTACAGATCAATGGACTGCACATCTGGTTTGCTAAGAAAGATTTTCCCAGATTCGGTGACAGCTCAAAAAAGTGCTGAAGGGGATTCTGTGCACCCAGTACAAGTTTCAAACACATGACCTGCAAGGACTTTCATACCTATTTGATAGGTAATTGCCGACTTAATTTTCTTATTTTAATAGATGGCCTTATAAAGAATGTATTATTTATTATTTAGAATTTTGTATTTGTTATTATTATTGCTTTAATATATGAGGAGGACTGAAAAGTGTCTTCATTTTCTTATTTTAATATGTGGCTATATAAAGTATTTATTATTTAGACATTTTTATTTGTTATCATTATTGCTTCAATATATGGACAAGACACATTAAAGAAGTGCTGGACTAAATGCCACAAAAAAGATTTGTTTTACATTTGCACTTTGCAGTTTTGTTAAAGTTAAATGAATAGATGTTCATATAGTCATTTGTGTCATTTAATTTGTGACATTTGTATGCATTCACATGGCCATGGTGCGGCATGCTATACACTACCCCCCTGCCACGCCCCCTGTCACGCCCCCCCCCCCCCCCCCGCGACAAAGTGTCCTCTTTTTCACAAACTCAAATCTGGTCACCCTACCTAAACTTCATCAGCAGATTATGTCAGCCTATTGGGACTAGGTGAATGGTTTAGTGTGTATCTAGCTTGCTGTGATTATTGTGTGCTGTGCCTTTTTGAGTGCTTATCACCCCTTTTGTATTCACTGTGTGTATTGTGATCCTCCATTAATGTGCACCGTGTGAAATTGCATAGAACACTGTTCACCACACAGACTTCCCCTTGGGGCTCACTGATTGCTTCATTGCTTGAACCTGGACACATACCTGGACCATTAGTAACCTACCTATCGACGGGAGCGAGGGCAAGGAGGTGGGGTATATAAACAGGGAGCTGCTGGATTACTGGAGACCCGGCGGAGACAGCCACACGGAGACTAACGAACGAACGGACGGAAGGAAGGAAGGAAGGCATTGGGCAGCAACGGATGGAAGCAGCCCAAAACACGCTATCATCACGGAGAGCTGTATTGGAATAATCAATGCTCACAATTCCTGAGCAAAGGAACGTAAGCTTTGCCTCCTACTTTTATATGTCATTATTACTGTGTACGTGGCCTGCGGTACGTTGATCCTTTGCCTGACTATCCGAGGTCTGCTGGTGGCCATTTCCGGGTTGGGACGAAAGGATTCCAACGACAGAAGTCGGAACCAAGAGGAGCCAACGTGGCGAATATTCCAACGCTCACGATACCCAGCGTGAAGGGAAGTATTTGTTCCATCTAAACCCCATTTCGCTGTTTATTGCATTGGCTGAGTTTTAACTATTTATTTTACTGTGGTGCATGGACTGCTTGCGTCGAGAGGCCGTGACTGACGTCATTGGGAATCCCCGGAGAAGCCCATCGTCTTGAGGGGGGCGTCGCCCATGACGACACACCAAGCCATCCACACTGGACAGATCCCAGCCTGTATTTTACTACAATTGGACCCCAGCTGTCTGTCAGCTCACTAGTGGATTTTCCTTGTGGACATTTAAATTATTGGAAGACTGCTTTTAAAGATATAAATTTTAAAGTTGCTTCTCAACTCCATTCCCATCTATCTCAAAACAGTTTATATGAACAGTTCCAATCTGGTTTCCGTCCCCGCCATAGCACTGAAACGGCCCTTCTGAAAATCACCAACGACCTCCTTATTGCAGCTGATTCCGGTTTACTATCCATCCTCATCCTCCTTGACCTGAGTGCGGCCTTCGACACAATCTCCCACACCATCCTCCTCAACAGATTATCCTCCATCGGCATCACTGGCATCCCCCTTGACTGGTTCCACTCCTATCTCTCAGACCGCACTCAGTTCATCCAACTCAAATCCTTCCGTTCCCAACCGTCCCCTGTCTCCTCTGGTGTCCCCCAGGGCTCTGTCCTGGGTCCCCTCCTTTTCATTACTTACCTCCTTCCCCTTGGCCTTATTTTCCGTAAATTCAATATTCTTTTTCATTGTTACGCGGATGACACCCAGCTCTACCTCTCCACCAAGCCCAACTCCATTCTTCCTCCCTCATCCTTGACAGATTGCCTTTCTGCACTTCATACCTGGTTCACCTCAAACTTCCTCAAACTTAACAGTGATAAAACCGAAATCCTTTTAGTCGGTACTAAATCCACTCTACTCAAAGTTGACAGTTTTTCCCTCTCAATTGACAGCTCCATAGTTTCCCCCTCCCCCAGGTAAAGAGTCTGGGTGTCATCGTCGACGGCTCACTCTCCTTCAAATCTCATATCAACATCTCCACCCGCACTGCCTACTTCCATCTCCGTAACATAAATCGCCTCCGTCCCTCCCTCACCACACCACACATTCTTGTACATAGCCTTGTCACCTCCCGTATCGACTACTGTAATTCTCTCCTCTTTGGTCTCCCCCAGAAATCCCTCCATAAGCTCCAACTGGTCCAGAACTCAGCTGCCCGTATCATCTCCCTCACCCCCTCTTTCGACCACATCACCCCCATCCTACAGCAACTCCACTGGCTTCCAATTCACTTCCGTATCAACTTTAAAATTCTTCTTCATACTTTTAAAGCCATCCACAACCTTGCCCCTCCTTACCTGTCTGACCTCCTTTACACTGCCACCTCCACCCGCTCCCTCAGATCCTCCTCTTCCATCCACCTAACTGTCCCCTCTGCCCGGCTTACCACCATGGGGAGCAGAGCTTTCAGCCGCTCTGCTCCCAAACTCTGGAACTCACTCCCACCTGACATCCGAAACATTGACTCCTTCCCTCAGTTCAAATCCTCTCTCAAAACCCACCTTTTCAGGATTGCAGTCTCACTGTAGTTGCCATGCTGTTTTTACTTGCACTTTTAATTTTAATTGTTTTGTTATTTGTTTGCTCCTGTTTTAAATTGTAAAGCGTCCTTGAGTGACATGAAAGGCGCTGTGAAATAAAATGTATTATTATTATTAAATTGTCTTCAAACTTTTATTCAAATAAAACTATTTTTATAATTAAATACTGTTGGTACTTCTGTGTCCTGGGCATTCGTAAATTTAAGGAGGCAGCCATACGGCTGACATCTCCTTTTCTGGCGTAGTTCGGCAGGATGCCCAGTGACACAGAAGACCACTCGGGCTCGCCCGATAGATTAAATATTCCACAGAGTAATGCACCTCTAACTCCGGCGTCACCCTTAACTATGCCACGGTTTTTCAGTGCTCCCTGGCTTCCAAAATTCAATGGTGAGCGGCGGCAATTCGGGGAATGGCGTGCCCAGGTGCAGGCTATGCTGCGTGCACAACCACTCTCTGATGAACAGCAAGCCGACTTCATCTTCAGCGCCTTAGAAGGAGAAGCCCGGCGCGAAGTGGCATTATTGGATGCAGCACAACGCAACACTGGCAAGCACATTCTTTCTGCCCTAAAGGAACTTTATGGGGAGACCCTCAATGCAGCGCAAGCAAGAGCAGCCTTTTTCAAGTGCCGACAAAGCCCTGATGAGAAGGTAGGGGATTTCATTCTCCGGCTGAGGGAATGCCATGCGAAGTGGCGACAGCTTGACCGACAGGCTGCAGGGGCGGAAGACGAGGCACCGCTGGACCAGTTTGTGCTGGGCATGAAGGCGGGTCCTGTGAGAACAGAACTACAGCGTTACCTGCGTCGACAGCCTCTTCAAGGTTTTAAGGCAGTGACTGCAGAAGCCCGGGCCCTAGAAGAGGAGCTGGGAAGTGGCACTGAGGAGGCCCAGGCGAGTGCAGTAAGAGCCACTCCTGCCCGTGCAGCAACCATGATGGAAAGGAGGGAAGAACCAACTGGACCGACCCACAAGCAGATGGATGACTGGAAGGAAGAACTGCGCCGTGAGCTGCAACAAGAACTGTCAGAGCAAGTGAAGGCCCTTGGCACGCAGTTAGTAGAGCAGCTGCGGGGACATGCTGCCTCCAACAGCCGACCAGGGGACAGCTCCCGGGAGCAACCACGAGATCATACAACACCCCCTCCAACCCAGGCAGGCCTTAGCCATGCGACGAGTTACCAGTGGGACCCACAAGGCCGACCCATCTGCTTGGATTGCAGGGAGGCTGACCATGTGCGGAGGAATTGCCCCAAGCGGCAGCGGCCCTCAAGGGGTTTTCAGAACCCCCCACCGCAGCGGGCCGGCCGGTGGGGGTGGTGAAGGACATCTCAACTCCTTCCCTACGGCCTTCTCTAATAGGTGAGTGTCCAGGGGTGGAGGTGGAGGTTAATGGCCAAATAATACCTTGTCTGCTTGATACCGGTTCACAGGTGACCTTGATGAGCCAGACCCTTTTTAGACAGCGCTTGGGAAATGTGGAGTTGGAAGTGGGAGAAGAGTCATGCTGGTTGTCGTTGAAAGCTGCAAATGGCCTGCAGATCCCCTATATTGGCTATGCCTTACTGGACTTCAAGGTGGGTGGTGTTCAGCTTCATAATAAAGGAGTGTTTATTGTAAATGATGACTGTTTAGGTGCAGAACGGGCTATCCTAGGAATGAACATTATAGCAGACTGCTGGCAGGAACTTATGCATGGCCTTCACCCTGGAGAGGCAGCTTTTCGGTCCCAGCTTCCACCTCGGGCAGAGCGAGAGTGGGGGAAAGCATTTGCTGTCTGCCAGCAAGCCAGCATGGGGCCCACTCCACCTTTCCAAGGGCATGTAAGACTCCCAAAGTCAGAGACTATTGTGGTTCCTGCAGAATCCGAACTCTTAGTGTGGGGACGGACGAGCGAAGATTCATCTTCCTCAGGACGTACCCTATTGGTTGAACCATTACCCCAGCATGATGCAGAATGGCGAGTGGGGAGGGCCTTAGTCACCACAAGGGGGGGTTATGTGCCAATCCGCCTGTGTAATCCCCATCCTTATGTTGTCGAGATTTCCCCCAGGACAGTCCTTGCAGAACTCCACGGGGTGTCAGCAGAAGACGTCCAAGCACAACGGGTGCTCCGCCTGCATGGTGAAGAGACCGGGACTGTCGAGGTTACCATCCATAGCATTGATGCCCTCCAGGCCGGTGACTCTGCAGCGCCCCCCGTGCTGGGTGAAGGGTTGACTACAGAACAGCAACAGAGGGTGAAAGGCCGGATGGACCAGTGGAGGGCTGTGTTCGCGCAGCACGAGGAAGACTTTGGGCGGACAGGGGCCGTTCAACATCAGATTGCGACCGGCTCCTCTATCCCGAGCTCCGCAGTCTACTGAAAGGCATGCTGGAGACTGGGGTAGTACGGGAGAGTTCCAGCCCTTGGGCAGCCCCAATTGTCCTCGTTAAAAAGAAAGATGGCTCCTGGCGCTTCTGCGTGGATTATCGAAAACTCAATGCGGTAACACACAAAGATGCTTACCCATTACCACGCATTGAAGAGTCACTGACCTGCTTAAAGAAGGCTGCCTGGTATTCCACTCTAGACTTAGCCGCTGGCTACTGGCAAGTCGAAGTTGATCCTAAAGACAGGGAAAAGACCGCCTTCACGACCCCTATGGGGCTATATGAATTCGACCGGATGCCTTTCGGATTGTGTAACGCGCCAGCGACGTTCCAGCAGCTAATGCAGCGGTGCCTGGGGGGAATGATTTACGAATCCTTGTTAATTTACTTGGATGATGTGATCGTCTACTCCCCAGATTTTGACAGCCATTTGCGAGACCTGGAGACGGTGTTTCGACGCCTTCAGGAGATGGGGCTCAAGCTACAACCCAACAAATGCCGGTTCTTCCAACAAAAGGTAACTTATCTTGGCCATGTAGTTAGCCAGGAGGGGGTAGCTACAGATCCGACGAAGACCGCAGTAGTGGAGCAGTGGGAGGCACCAAGCACTGTCCAACAGCTGCGGTCCTTCCTCGGCTTCGTTGGCTACTATCGTCGGTTTGTCCAAGACTTTGCCAAAATCGCAGCCCCATTGAACCGCTTCCTGCAAGGGGGTAGGACAACAAGCAAGAATACCCCAGTGGTGTGGAGCACAACATGTGAGCAAGCCTTTCGACAATTGAAGAGCGCCCTGGTGAGTTCCCCGATTCTGGCATATGCCGATTTCACCCTTCCGTTCCGCCTGTACACTGATGCGAGCCTGGATGGGCTAGGGGCAGTTCTGTCTCAGGTACAGGACGGTAAGGAGAGGGTAATAGCATATGCTAGTCGTAGCTTACACCCTACTGAAAGGAACGACCAGAATTATAGCTCTTTTAAGTTAGAATTTTTAGCATTAAAGTGGGCTATGACTGAAAAATTTAAGGATTACCTCTGGGGTGCTACAGTTGAAGTATTCACTGACAATAACCCTCTTGTCCATCTACAGTCAGCTCGGCTTGGCGCGGTAGAACAACGATGGGCATCGCAGTTGGCCAACTATAATTACACCCTGAAGTATAGACCAGGGAAGCTTAACCAGAATGCGGATATCCTGTCTAGGCTGCCCGGAGAGCAGGTGGCTACAGTGTGTCTGCTGCAAGGAGAGAGCGAAGCCCAACAGGAAGTGGAAGAGGACTGGGCCCACCAGCAACAACAAGACCCTGACCTGCGCCGGCTCTCGAGTTGGCTGGAGAGGGGGTCTCAACCGACTGCCCTGGAGAGGGAGAACATCAGCATGGCCCTACAAAGGTGGTTGCGGGAATGGTCCCGGCTGGAGAACAAGGAAGGAGTGTTGTGGAGGAAGAGGGTGCAGCAGGGGACCGGGGAGCCTTGTCAACAAGTCTTGGTGCCACAACAGAGAGGACGGACCTTATGGGAAGAATACCATCGACAAGCTGGGCATGCCAACCCAGACAAGACCGCCGCCCTCCTACGTCAACGGTACTTCTGGCCTGGAATGGCTAATGACGGTGCCACCTGGGGCCAAGAATGTCGTCAGTGCATCACCAACAAGCCTGGACCTGCGGTAAGAGCACCCTTGGTGTCCATCCAGTCCAGTTACCCGTTCCAGATTGTGGGTATAGATTATTTGTGTCTTGGGCGATCTGACGATAGCCATCCCTACATTCTGGTAATGACTGATTTATTTTCGAAGTATGCAGTAGCTGTCCCTACCAAGGACCAGTCAGCCACGACTACCGCCCGTGCTGTCTGGACTCACTTGTTCCAAGTCTTCGGCTGCCCAGAACAGATTCATTCGGACCGTGGGGGTGCCTTTGAGTCAGCCCTCTTCACAGAGTTGTGCCAACTATACGGATGCCGAAAGAGTCGAACGACACCGTACCACCCGCAAGGGAACGGAGCCTGTGAACGCTTTAATCAGACCCTTTTGGGCCTGTTAGGGACTCTACTAGAAGAGGAAAAGTCACAGTGGCAGGCTAAGCTGCCAGCCTTGCTTCAGGTATATAATAACACCACACATAGAACTACCAACCTGACACCCCATTTCATGGTCTTTGGACGCCACACACGCTTGCCAGTAGACTGGATCCATGGAGTAACAGTGCAGGGGGATACCCATGTTACAAATGGCTGGGTCCAACACCAACACCAGCTCCTAGGGAAGGTCTACCGCTTGGCCCAGAAGCACTCCCGGCAACAACAAGGACGGGACAAGGCACGTTACGATCGGCGGGCCCGCGCACCAGACCTTCTTCCAGGGGAGCGGGTTCTGTTAAGACATTTCCGACGACGAGCACAGGGTAAGCTGACACCCCGTTGGCTCCCCACACCCTTTGTGATTGTGGAAAGGGTGTACCCAGACGGACCCGTGTACCTCATTAGGCCGGAGGGAAGAGAGGGGCCCACCAAAACTGCTCACCGCAACAATCTTCGGCCTTGCCCTGTAACTTTCCCCCAGGAACCTACAATGGCAGTGGAACCAGAACCACCACTAGGGCGAACCACAAGCCAGAGTGGCACTGGTGTAAACCAGAGGAGGACCTACTGGCCCCTGACCTTTTATGGTCGAAGACCGGTACCTCCAAGAGAGCCCGAACCCCCAGCAATCCCTGACGACCCTCTCTATGGGCCAGACAGCCCCGTCCAAGATGCGCCAGCCAGCGCCGATCCTGGGCTGTCCGGACCCCGGGTTGCTGCCGCTCTCCAAGGTACCAACGACCTACCCCTGCGCCGCTCCACCCGTTCCACTCAAGGTAACAAACCGGACCGGTATAGTCCGTGCTAGTCGGGACGACTAGGTTCAAAGTGGGGGGGTAATTGTCAGCCTATTGGGACTAGGTGAATGGTTTAGTGTGTATCTAGCTTGCTGTGATTATTGTGTGCTGTGCCTTTTTGAGTGCTTATGAAATGTATCACCCTTTTTGTATTCACTGTGTGTATTGTGATCCTCCATTAATGTGCACCGTGTGAAATTGCATAGAACACTGTTCACCACACAGATTTCCCCTTGGGGCTCACTGATTGCTTCATTGCTTGAACCTGGACACATACCTGGACCATTAGTAACCTACCTATCGACAGGAGCGAGGGCAAGGAGGTGGGGTATATAAACAGGGAGCTGCTGGATTACTGGAGACCCGGCGGGGACAGCGACACGGAGACTAACGAACGAACGGACGGAAGGAAGGAAGGCATTGGGCAGCAACGGATGGAAGCAGCCCAAAACACGCTATCATCACGGAGAGCTGTATTGGAATAATCAATGCTCACAATTCCTGAGCAAAGGAACGTAAGCTTTGCCTCCTACTTTTATATGTCATTATTACTGTGTACGTGGCCTGCGGTACGTTGATCCTTTGCCTGACTATCCGAGGTCTGCTGGTGGCCATTTCCGGGTTGGGACGAAAGGATTCCAACGACAGAAGTCGGAACCAAGAGGAGCCAACGTGGCGAATATTCCAACGCTCACGATACCCAGCGTGAAGGGAAGTATTTGTTCCATCTAAACCCCATTTCGCTGTTTTTTTGCATTGGCTGAGTTTTAACTATTTATTTTACTGTGGTGCATGGACTGCTTGCGTCGAGAGGCCGTGACTGACGTCATTGGGAATCCCCGGAGAAGCCCATCGTCTTGAGGGGGGCGTCGCCCATGACGACACACCAAGCCATCCACACTGGACAGATCCCAGCCTGTATTTTACTACAATTGGACCCCAGCTGTCTGTCAGCTCACTAGTGGATTTTCCTTGTGGACATTTAAATTATTGGAAGACTGCTTTTAAAGATATAAATTGTCTTCAAACTTTTATTCAAATAAAACTATTTTTATAATTAAATACTGTTGGTACTTCTGTGTCCTGGGCATTCGTAAATTTAAGGAGGCAGCCATACGGCTGACAATTACACATCCCCATCCAGCTAAGGTAAGTTGATTTACTTGCATTACAAATAACCTCAGGTAATGTTACAAGTCGCCAACAGCGAGCCTTCCCTTTAGTAGTGCTATATGCTTAGTTACCATGCTATTAAATAGAGGACCTTCACTTTTAATTTCGTGACATTTTTCTTACAAGTAATGTTAGCCCACAGTAGCATAGCCTGCTGTCAAACGCTTCTGGTCAGTGCGCATGGATGACATTTGGCACGAATCAGTCACGTTAAATGCAGCGATCAGGGATTTAAATCTCCCGGTGCTATTGCAATAGTTTCGATGTTTTTGCTCTTTTTTCACAATGTGTTAATGACATTGTACATTGTAGCATAGCCTGCTGTCAAACGGCTGTGGGCAGTGCCTTACCTTACCTGAGGGAAAATAAAGCGCTAAGTTGCGCTGCGCGCCAAAACTTTATGGATGACATTTAGCACGTTAAATGCAGCGATCAGGGATTTAAATCTCATGTTTTTATATACATGTACATTTACATACATATAGATGAACATTTACAGACTTTCTATGTGTTCACAAAACTAATGCTGTCATGTTCTCTCTCCCTCTTCTCGTTTGTGACAGTGTGCTACGTTGTGTTTTGTGTGTTTGTGAAGTGTAAGTGACATATTGTGTTTTATTTAGACATCCTTGAGAGATGGAGAGTTTTGCACGTCTGGACGCTATATTTTATTACCTTGCAAATGGTTCCCACCAACTAGGGAGTAGTAGGATACAGATGTCTTCTGTCGGTAGAGCAGCAAAGCAGTATGTGTTAGATATGGGTAAGTTGTACTATGTTAATTCTGGTTGTACGTACTCCTGAGGAGAGGGACAGGGTACTGTATGAGTGCCATGACAGTGCAGCCACTGGAGAGCACCCTGGTGTACAGAAGACTGCACAGAAGGCAGTGCAGAATTTTTATTGGCTGACTTTGAAAAAGGATGTAGAGGATTGGGTTGGTTCCTGTGAGCCATGTCAGAGGCATGACATAATTAAGACTGTAGCACCTACGCTACACCTTATTAAGGTCCAGGGTCCCTGGCAGGTCATGGGAGTTGATTTAATTGGGCCGCTCAAAATGACATCCAAGGGTTACACCCATATCATAAGTTTTACTGATTTGTTCTCCAAGTGGGTCATGGCTAGGCCTCTGAGAGGCAAGAACGGTCCAGGGGTAGGACTTATGGTGACACAAACTGTTTTGGCACAGGGTGGTGTCAAAAAGATTATCACTGATATGGGAAGAGAGTTTGTTAATGACTGTAACAAAGCTCTTTCTGAAACCTTTGGGATAGAGCATGCTGTAACTTCAGCCTACCACCCACAGAGCAATGGGCAAGATGAGCGCTCAAACCAGAACATTAAGCGCCATCTTGCAAAGTACTGTAATGAGGAGCAGAATGACTGGGACATCTATCTGCAACACGCTGTTTATTCGATAAACACCTCGAAGCAGCGTTCCACAAAGGTAAGCCCATATTTTGCAATTTATCGGGTTCATCCCGGCAGCAGCGCCGATCCAAATGTAGATGACTGAGATCGCGAACAGTGAAGAGACGCTGCAGAGGAGGGCAGACTCACTTGCCAAAGTTCATGCCAAGGTTCAGAAGAACATTGCAATTGCCCAGGGTAGACAGAAATTGCAGTTTGAAACCCAGCAGAGGCGTAATGTTAAATGCTTTGATGTCAAGGAGGGCGATGAGGTCCTCGTGGCAGAACAAGAAAGCGGTGAAGTTAGGAAATGCGATGAATGAACGTTGGGCTGGACCATTTAAGGTGGAGTCCATGACAGCCAAAGGAGTGTCCAGATTGGTTGACAGTGAGGGTCTTTCAAAGCGAAGTCAGATGGTGAATGTTCGTTTTGCCAAATGTTTTGCCATTTCAAGCCATATGTTCGTTGAACAGACACGCCCAAAGATGTCGGCATCGCTTCTGATGTCCAGGAATTGAGTGTATTGTGCGACATCTCGATGGAAGCTGTAGGTGCTGAATGTAGGTATTTCTTCATTTATATATCTCCACATATGTACTGTCATGTCAAGTTCAATATACAGTGTTGAATGTGTTTCAGGTTCCTTTTTCCTAAAAGGTGCAGATGTTGATCACACACACAGCAAGACAGCAGACACAGGTGAGGGCACAACCTTGTACAGAGAACAAACATATTTGTACATACATAGATGTATATGTATAGTAGATGCTGAATGGTTTGTGTTTGTGTGTGTGTTTTTCCCAATTTCAGATATTCCTACTGTCTCCATAAGTTCAGAGGACGAGGTACATTTTCTAAAATGTATTAGTGTTCGTTTCAATGTATTAGTTTCTTCTGCTTTCTTCTTTTGATCTGTTGGTTATTTAACTCATTCACTGTTTTTCTGCAAAGGTAAAATGGTCTATAGTCTACCATGGTGAACCATCTTTTCCATTTAGTAGTAGTTTGGGGTGGACATTATGTGTAACTTCTGTACACATGCTTCCAATCCATCAGGTACTGACGCAACAGATCCGCAATGATGTGGACACACGCATACACGTTGTGGTGTCGTGACTGGACAGCACATAGTTGTGTTACGGAAAGAACTTTAAGCTGTATCAATGGCTACTGCCCCGTCTCGTAGGTCTGCGTTAAAATAAAGCTTTACAGGTTTGGTCAGCGGACACCTGGGGTTAAATGCGTAAGTTTGGTTGTCTCTCCATTTTCCCCTTTAAATGTATGTTATATGTATACCATGTTCCCTGTGAAGTTTGTATGTCTGTCACACATGTCTGTTATACACATTTGTTATTTAAAAGTATCTAAGCATCCTTTTCTTTTTCATTAACCTTGTGTGGAGGCTATCCTAAACAGGTCTGGCTTTGAATGGTGTTAGTAATCATGTTTTTAAAACAAGTATATGCTTTGCAGTATATTTCCACAGGTCTACTGAATGGAACACATCAAGACTCAATGCATTTAGACTGACCACAGCATACAAGACACTGCACCTGAAGACAGGCACCTATCTCCCTGCAATCACCCGACACTGAATGTCTTGCATCAAAAAAAAAAAAAAAACATACACTGTCATAGTTTTTTCAATGTTTGCTATTGAATTGTATTTAAATTTGTTCAGATGTTGTTTATCATGTGTGTGCATATACATCTGCACCCTAGTGTAATTACTGCACTTGGTTTGGAAAATGTATTTATTGCTAGCTCTACTGATGGCTGTAATGTGTAAGTACTCAGCTGTCAGTCAAAGTTCAGAGCAGTTATGTGTCACTGTCAACATTATGTCACTGAATAAATAGATTGGTTTCAAAGACGTTAATTGGGAACCTTTTTTAGAAGCTAGTTTATATCACCAATGTTTTCTATACCTCTGTAAAACTGTTGACTGTTTGTAACTAACATTACAAACAAATTGCAAGGAAGGTTGCTCTTTTCTTCGCAAACATATTTTTTGTTTGCCATTCTCGGAAACTGATTTCAATAACCTGTAGTATGCATAGGAGTTCAGGGGGCTTAGCATTTCTAGGTTGCTGCATTGATGTGCTATATTGTTTTGGATATATTTTGCATTTGTGCATAGTGTTACAGACAGTTAGTGTAGCAACTTCGTGACATGAGGAGTAGACGTTCAAGGTAAGAGACGTGTTTATTAATTAATTAAACCCGATGCGACCAAGATACGATGTCAACAGGTTGACTACCAGGCTAAGCTAACGCATCGTTTAGCTACGTTAGCTTGCTGCTATGTATTTTCCACGGTTGAAAAGTTCGGTGAACAAGTCGGTTGTTTGTTTAGCCGTATGACTTCGTAAAAATTCGGTTAACAAAACAGCTGTGTATTAAAACGTATAACTTCACAGAATTAAAATAAAACGATCGTTTAAAAGTCAGGCAAACGACGTTGAAGCTCAGCGAAAAAATAGAGGTCCTGCTATTAGCCAGTTCCTGCCTGGTAACTAATCTTAACCAATCAACATTCTAGAATTACATCCGTATGCGGATCGTTTTTGAGTCAACCCATCGTCTACTTACAACAGACCTGGGCAAAGTGCGGCCCAAGGGCAATTTGCGGCCCGTTGGCTGTCCATGTGCGGCCCGCGGAGGTCAATTGTAAATTAGGAATCAAATGTAAATACCTGTACTTATTATACGGCTCTTCAGAATGTTCCAAAAAGTTCAGTTGATTTGAATGGGCCATTCCAACGTTAGCAGGTCTGTAATTTCTTTATATTCACTGCTGCGAAAAATGTATGACTGCTGTCATTGGCAACGGGTTTTGTGCTTCTGATTCACATCTTTTATATCATTCCGCCACGCAAGTAGTCCGGTCATTTAACGTAACTGAAAGTCATTGAAACTTGAAGTTAAAAGGTGGGTTGCTTCGCATTTGCGTGAAGAACTAAACGGCAACAAAATCATTAAAAAGAGGTATTTTGGAGAAATGTCTTCTATTGTTTTGGCAAGTAACCGTATAATAAGCGGGATATTTTTTTATTTCCGTCCGTAGGCCTACATTCGTGCGTGTGGGCGTACCTGCGACCATTTGCGCTGATAAAAATTGATATTACTATTAATTTGTATACTTATACTATTGCATTGCAAGCTTGCTCTCGTGTGTGTGTGTGTGCCATGTGTATTGATCGTATGGGAACACCTTTAATACTGCAAAAACATGCTCATTTTTAAAATCGTTTTGGTGAATGTTGATTAAATGTTGGCGTTTTTACTATGCCTGCACCAATTTTTTTTGATAGCCTAAATGTAACATCTACTCAGTAGCAGTAACAGTAGCAGTTAATCAAAACCATACAATTTAATGTTTTTTTATAAAGAGATACAACTTATATTGAGCAGAATTGAGTTCAGCCTATTGGTCCGGCCCTCCACAACAGTCCCACTATCTCATGTGGCCCCTTGGGGAAATGAATTGCCCACCCCTGACTTACAAGGACCACTCATTGTTGGAACTCTGCCGGGCACCGCCCCCTTGACTGTGCACCTAACCAGCGGCTGACTGCACGGTAACAGGTGCTGGTAACTACAGTGCATGAAATGCCCTGTATTGTTATTCCTAGGCTTCTTACTTCTTTTTACAGTGCATGGAATGCCCTGTATTGTTATTCCTAGGCTTCTTATTCTTCATCTTATTACAGTGCATGAAATGCCCTGTATTGTTATTCCTAGGCTTCTTATTCTTTATCTTATTGCAGTGCATGAAATGCCCTATATTGTTATTCCTAGGCTTCTTCTTCTTCTTCTTCTTCTTCTTCTTCTACTTCTTCTTACCGACTTCTGCGATTAATTCAGCTCGAACGTATTTATCATTTTTCTGAACTTTATACTTTTTAAGATATTAAAGAAAAACTAATACAAATTTTCCAATTGACTTACATTGGGCCATTATGAGATCATAATAGGGTCATTAAACTGGCTTGCACCTGTGCTTCACTGACACCGGCGCCAAGGTTCCAAGGCTCCTCTTCTCTCTGTCCATCTCCATTCAACTGCATAACTAGGAATATCAAGAGACACCTTCCATACTCCATACTTTTTTTCTCTCCAACTTTCTCTATCCCTCTCACTTTACTTTCTATCACACTCCATCTCTCTGCTTCACTCCATTTTCTCTCCTTTCAATATTTTCCCTCTTCACTCTCTATTTATTGTCTTTATCCAGAGCCACTCTTGTTCACTCTTCTTTCCTTTCTTCTTTCTTTCTTCCACTCTTCTTTCCTTCTTCCACTCTTCTTTCCTTCACTATTCTTTCACTCTTCTTTCCTTTCTTCTTTCCTTCTTTCACTCTTCTTTACTTTCTTCTTTTCTTCTTCTTTCCTTCTTCCACTCTTCTTTCCTTCTTTCACTCTTCTTTCATTTATTCTTCCTTTCTTAACTTTTGGATTTCATGCACTGGTATTTCCTTCAGGAAATGCATTTTCTAGTTACCGTTAAAATTGCCACCTTTTTAAAAAGAACAGTGAACAGTTTGTGTGTGTGCTGGACATCCCTTAGGATTCGCTAGGTTGCAACGCTGGAGTCCAAGTCTGCTGCACGAGATTCCCGTTCTAAGTTTGTCGGCAACCTTCTCAATCCCCTTTTCTCTCTGAAAATTTTGACACTGATCCAGAAAAAGAGGAGAGACTGAATGAGACACCTTTTTGTGTTTGCCTGAGTAACCCGTGACTCACACATCTCGCATTTCCTCTGATTACTGTTGTTAGCACTAGTCCAACTCTAGATAGCCTGTCCTCTACATTGTTTAACATGAAAACTAATTAATAATAAGAGATAGCTATATTTATAATTAATTCATATAGAAAAATGTTACACATACAACTATTCTATTTGGAAGCATTACATTCCTCCACATTACTTAATCAAATAATACAAAATAATAGACAAGTTTCAATTTGTATTGTACGGTGGCCGAGAGGTGCAAATCAACATTACAAAATCTGAAACACTTTTACAAAGCTTGAGACAAATTTACATTTTGGAAAACATTTTTACATATCATAAAACAAAATGACATTACCACAACACATTTACAAGTGCCGAAACAAATTAACATTTCAGAAAACAAATTAACATTACGCGAAACACTTTTACAAGTCCCGATACAAATTTACAAGTGGCGAAACAAATTTACAAATGACATTAACCGGAAAGGGAATGTACCAACTCCGTGATTGACGTGGAAGTGATAACGGAAGTGCTCAATTTGAGTTGATGGATGGAGTTCATGGTGAAAAAGCATGCCCGGTTATATCGCAGAAAGGATTTATCCTTTACAAACGTCATAATTAGGGCAATACGACTGGAACTTCGTGGACCTAGACAGCTGTTTGGTTACCGCATGATGTGGCAGGTGCTCAAAGAAAAGTAGCCTACAATCTGCGTGTGAAAAGGGATCATGTAACGAATTTGCTCCGGGAGCTCAATCCTCGAAGGTGCCAATGCTCAAAAAAAATAAAGTATTTTCAGAGACTTCAAGCTGATGTGTACACCGTGTAAACATGACACCATGTCCACGATTACAGCGTACGAGTGTCCCTCATTAAAATATTGTATGCACTGCTGCGGGATATCTGGTCCTTCAGTCTGGTCTGCTTCATTTAAAAACTCTAAAGACCACACGAAAAACAAAATCGCGTTAATCGGCTCATATGGTTGCCACAAAACGGGCAAAACACCACTCTCGCTGTCAATCTTGGGTCACCATGAACTCCATCAACTAAAGTTGAGCGCTTTCGCTATCACTTCCATAGACATACCGTAGGCCTATATATGTCTATGATCACTTCCACGTCAATCACGGAGTTGGTACATTCCCTTTCCGGTTAATGTCGTTTGTAAATTTGTTTCGGGACTTGTAAAAGTGTTTTGCGTCTTGTTAATTTGTTTTCTGAAATGTACATTTGTTTTCTGAAATGTAAATTTGTTTCGGGACTTGTAAATGTGTTATGGTAATGTAATTTTGTTTTATGATATGTAAAAATGTTTTCCAAAATGTAAATTTGTCTCAAGCTTTGTAAAAGTGTTTCAGATTTTGTAATGTTGGTTTGCACCTCTCGGCCACCGTAGTACGTATTGACCCCATTAATAAAAATGTGATTATAATCATTTTTCTTTTTACATCTCTGTAGATTCACAAAACAGCCAGCAGAGACAGCCCTACATCACAAGTGTGTCTGATCAGTCGACACATGATCCCTGCAATGAATTCTTTCAATTGCATGCAATTTGGTAAATGTGTACTGTATTTCCTGTTCTTTTAATGTGTTTGGTTAACAAAGCTGTTAGTCCAATCAGAGCTTATGATACAAATGTTTTTTTTTAAATTGTATTTATTTTTCTCTCTCCATGAAAAGTCTCTACTGCACCACATTGCCAGCAGAGGAACATGAACAAAAAAAGTAAAATTTGTATTTTATTCACCTGTCACATTGGGAAAAGCAGGTGGCCACTAAAGGTGTTATAATGATTTATATTATCAAATATCCATGAATCAGGGTACAGTTGCAAATTGACCACATCTCCCACCTCTAGCAGCTGAGACACTCCGTTAGAGCTGTGGATAAACCCAGCTCCTTGGCGACCATAAGCAATCAGAATATTCGTTCCATTTCTCAGTAGTCTCACTCCTGAGTTGCCTGGGGTGGCGCTACCTTGACCATACACCCTGAAGTCGAACTGATAGACTCCTCTTACTGGTGCTGTGAAGATGCCTGAATACCAGGAGAAAATACCAGATGTGATTGAAACCTATACATGTATAAGATCACGATAATGTGCTCAAATGTAGAGCTATATGAACAACTTGAGTGTCTATACCTGTGATTGGGTTGTAAGCATTGCCAATGTTTGTAAAGACAAGATCATAGAGCAAATTGAATTCGTGGTCAAAGGGTCCAATGTATTTGGTGGCCGACGCCGAAATGCCAGCTGAAAAAGCTATCTTCCTCCCTGTGATTCATGAATGGAGGGAACATAAATCATGTCAAAATAATAATAACTATGGCATAACTCATTAGGCTCTGCATCCTCTCTCGTCATATGTAAAACATGCAATAGGATGGCAGAGGTATATTTAATTTTCCAAGGGGGAAACTGGTAAAGTTTGTATGGGCTTTATATAATTCACAGCAAATTATATTTACATCCAAATATTTCTGAAAATGTCATGAAGACAGTGAACCTACAGTGAATTTAATAAGGCAAATATAAATAAGGTAAATAACAACAAAACACTCAAGCACATCAACATTCATTGCAGAATATAACTGTGGTCTATGTTCTGGTGCAGTTCTTTGTGCCCTTAATGCCTGATGATAATACCAGGCTTTCATGGCTCTCAGTTGAGCAGCTTGTTCTAAAATTGCAATCGGGTCATAAATCACAGATGGATGGATTGAGCTGAAAGGAAATCAGGTTGAAGTTTAAAAAATATATATTTTAAAAATCAATTCAGCAATTTTTGCAATGAAGAGCAAACCACGTGAAGAAACCTTGCAGATTCATTTAAAATGTGCTGTGAATCACAGAACAACTGTATTGCTGTTGACCATGTCCGCTGTTTTTCTTTACCCTCATATGTTGTCTTCAGCTTCTCCAGGTCTCTCACTGTGTTATCTAGATCAATCCTCATCTTCCTCAACTCGTCATATATGTCAGATTGTTCTCCATGGATTCCAGACAAACCACAGCACAGCAAAAACAAAACAGCAACAACCTTCATTCTGAGACTTCACATGACACGTAACAACTCAGATAAGTTGGCATCTTTAAATAAGGTGTCTAGGTTAATGATTGCAAGATATTGCTACATGGAGATGATACAGTGATGTGCTGTTAACCCTTTGTTGCCAGCTCCCAAAATGACCGATTTAGGGTGCGTTCAATTAAAACAGTGATGTAAGTAACACTTTGTAACATATGTTAATGTGTGATATCTCATTTTAAAGCTAATAGTAAGGAATACAACACAGCACACAGTTTTTTTCATTTTCCAATGATTTTGTTTAATAAAAAAGTATATATTTATGCAAATTTGTATTAATTATGTGCATAAATTATGTACAATTTCTCATCTAAAGAGCTAAGTTTACATATTTATTAAAGATTTTCAACTACAAATCAAAACATACTCAATCAGCCATATCTTCCTAAAATTTCAGCTTGATCTGAGCAAAATCTCAAATATTACAGCCCAATATTTGGCGTCCTCCACATTATGTACATTTCAAAATATGTAATTCCAGTAAAATTCAGTGTGATACAATATTTTATTCCACTTCGGGAAGTGCACCCTTGCGCTTCATGCACATAGGCATTCCTTGTGCATCCACCAACCTTACTTCTCCCATCCAGAGTGCCCCTCCCCCCCCACACACACAAGTGCTTCACCCATCCATGGGGCCCCTCACACAGGGGTCAACCTACCTGGGCATAAACATGCACTCTGACTGACAGTCAGAGGGCATGTTTGGCATAAACAAACATGTTTATGCCAAACATGCCAGTCAGAGTGCATGTTTGGCACCCTGTAGCCAGGAGGTGTGGCCGTAAAACTGTTTGAGGGGTCCCCAGGTAGGTTGACCTCTAGAACCTGGTTGATCCGGAGGGAGGGATGGAGAGAGAGAGAGAGAGGGAGGGAGAGAGAGGAGAGCAGAGAGGGGAGAATGAGAGAGGTTGAGGTGACTATGCCCCCTGCTGCAAGATATTGCTGCATGGAGATAATATGATACAGTGATGTGCTGTTAAACCTAATGATTTCACTAATGTCACTAGTGAAAGGTACAAGGACACTGGCAATATTTATCATTCAATAACTTTTTTGTAACCTGCTTTAACCGGCAGAGAAATAACAGCACAACATGGTAATGAATGTCACAATCACTGTTTGAGTGCCTCGGTCTGATTCTCTGACATTTTATTTGCTTTGTGCATAATACCCTGTCATTGTCCTTATTAGACAAAAAAAACACAGTATCAACATGTGCACATGTAGAACTAAAGTAAAGCATAATTGGTGTGTTGACGTCAACTTGCTATGAGAAATAGAAAAACAAATAGTGACTGCCTTTCTTAAAGCTTGTGGGAGCTGATCCAGTTCCTCATTCCTGTAAGCACGTGCATTTTTAATGAAAATATTACCATGGCTCAATCCATGCATCTCAAAAAGCTGTTCTATTCTTATGTAAAGACATGAAAGTATTCTTATTTAGTGTTAGCAAAAATGTCAGGTGTAAAGAAATAAACAGGGACACTAGGTTTATGAGAGAGAAGCATGAGATATCCTCTGTGTCAGAGCCTAAATTCCAAATGTCAAACAGTACAAAGTAAACTCCAGATAGAAACTGAATATCAAATACACTAATGTAATATTCTTACATTTCTTGTAACTTTACCCGTCATTTTCTGCTTTGCCGTTGTCAGTGTGAGGGCCAGTAAAGGACAGGGTCTATTTTATATACTTTACAAATGCTCAGTGAATGGTTTACTGTGTGTAAACATTATTTCTTTTTTCGATGTTGAACATTATTAAACTTTCACTTGCATGTTACATGTTTATAAATGTAGCCTTTAGCCTGCCCCAGTTGACTCTCACTATGTAGCTCAATCAGTCAACGTCATTGACTGGAATGTTTTAGTCATTAGTAGGTAGTTATAAGGTATACGCATTGGTCAGTAGGTGGCAGGGATGTACTTTGTACTGTTGAGGTTTCTGTCCTATTCATGGTGAATCTCTAAAAGTAATTATTTACGAGATTTTCCATTGGAACAGATACATGTGCTCCCCTTTGCTCTTGCTTATGCATATTTGAGTTTGACAGGTGAGCTAGTGTAGATTCTGGTACTCAGTTATTGAGCTAACTTTACTGACATATTACTGACATATTACCTCCGGAGCTTGGATTACCAAGGAGCCTAAGCAGCATTGCACTCTACGGGAACACCAACAAACTGCGACTGCCTTTCAAATCCTCGGAGGAGGAATTCAAGGTAACTAGAGCCAGAGAAGTGGTTCAGTAC
Source organism: Clupea harengus (assembly GCF_900700415.2). Lineage (NCBI taxonomy): Eukaryota > Metazoa > Chordata > Actinopteri > Clupeiformes > Clupeidae > Clupea > Clupea harengus. Next base: position 16,763,094 of record NC_045155.1, on the reverse strand, counting down.
AGGGACTCAAGTAATCCGAAGGTGGCTAAAGCAGGGATCCAAGTGAGGACGGGCAGGAAATGGAGGGCAGAGGAAGCGGTTCAAGAGGCAGATGCAAGGCTGCGTCACAGGAGCCTGGTGGGAGTGGTCACACGAGGTCGAGCAGGGCTAGGATCCTTTCCAACTCCCCAAATGAACACCAGGGGGAAGGAAGGGCGACGGCTTTTTCAGGAGGAGGTGAGAGCAGCAGTGGAGGAGACGAGAACCTGCAAGGCAGTGGGAATGAAGCAACAGGGAGCTTGGACGAGGTGGGAGAATGCGGTTGAAAGGAAAGTGACCTTGGCTGAGCTTTGGAAAGCCTCACCGCATCAAATTCCTCATCCAGGCAGTGTATGACGTGCTTCCAAGCCCGTCAAATCTGCACATATCGGGCATAGCAGAGACACCAGCATGCCCACTGTGTTCCAAGCGAGGAACCCTGGAACACATCCTCAGTTGCTGTACAAGGGCACTTGGAGATGGTCGGTACAGGTGGAGGCATGACCAAGTCCTCAAGACCATTGCTGAAGCCATCAGCGCAGGACTGGCGTGGGCAAAGCAGTTTCGATCCTCCAAGAAAACCATCGCCTTTGTCAGAGCTGGCGACAAGCCGACTCCTGCCAGAAGAACATCATCTGCAGGCATCCTGACGTCTGCAAGAGACTGGCAGTTGTTGGCGGACCTTGAACATCAGCTGAAGTTCCCCAGCCATATTGCAGTCACCACCCTGCGACTGCGACACATTGTCCTTGTGTCTGAGTCCACCAAGCAAGCAGTGCTGCTGGAGCTGACAGTCCCGTGGGAAGATCGCTTGGAAGAAGCCTTTGAGAGGAAGCTCTCCAAGTACGCAGGACTGGTCAGTGACTGCCAGCAGGCTGGCTGGAGAGCAAGGTGTTTCCCTGTGGAGGTTGGATGCAGAGGATTTGCAGCCTGTTCCTTTGCCAGACCCTTCAGTAGTTTAGGCATCGAGGGTGACAGAAAGAGGAGAGCCATCCACAGTACCACCGATGCGGCAGAGAGAGCCTCAAGATGGCTGTGGCTCAAAAGAGGGGAGCCATGGAGTCATGGTAGCTAGCTAGCCATCTGGACACAAGCTGGGGTCTGATCAGCCCCGGCTGGGTCACCTGGAGGAGGGCGTATGATGTTGAAATACCCAAAACATCCAATGATTCCAGGAACATCACTGAAGATGTGTCCAGATTATGGTAGATGTATGTACACAGTTATCCTGTAAAAAAAATTTGAAAAACAGTATCAACAGCTAAACAGATGCAACAGTCTCCAATCTCATGTATTTATCTATTTGTCCTGTCAAAAGCAATGTTTCATCTCCCTTTAAATACAAATCAATACAAAATAAAACAAAATCAGGTCAGTACATACAGTATATTCCAGATGTCAGATGTAATCATGTAGAACTAAAGTAAAGAAGAATTGCTGTGTTGATGTCAACTTATATGAGAAATATCACATGACATCTTCACTGCATAAATCTTGCTGCTATTACACCTGAATTTCCCTAACGGGATTAATAAAAGTTTATCTTATATTACCTTATCTTATGACCTTGTTTCGATCAAGCGGGTCACAAATAGTGACTGACTTCCTTATAGTTCATGAGAGCTGACCTGTAAACATCCAGTTCCTCATTCCTGTAAGCGCGTGCATTTTCAATGAAAATATTTCTCCGCTGGCGAGCAGGAGATGAACATGAACGCTTATGAAGAATACAAGACCATAATCAACACCTCCACCGTTGTGAGAGCAAGACTAGAAGCGGTGTGTTGGGATGTCTATAGGATGATATCTATGTATAAATACATGACAACAAGTGTGAACAGGTACAGAGGATACCCCTGCCGGTCAGTAACTGCAAGGTTGCTAGTTTGATTCCCCTCACCTCCTACCTCGGTGTAGTTTTACATTTCCTTGTAAGTCGCTTTGAATAAAAGCGTCTGGTAAATGACTAAATGTAAATGTATTAATACCAAATGCAATAAATGGAAGCAGTGAAAATAAATGTTGTGTATTTCTCTCTGTTCTTATCATGAGTCCACCTAAATCATTTTCTACAATAATGATATGCTATGGTGTACTAATAACACTGTCATATAATTATGAGTGCTTTGTTCTCCGCATCGCCGACGCTACAAAAATGTCCCACTCGCAAAAAAGCGCAAGACAGTCAATGTTCGACTGTGGTGTTTGCAATAAATGACTCGAGAAGGTCTTGTAAATTAATTATTCCTTGTCGGCTGAATCGGTAGCGCTCATACAAGAACTCATCATGATGGATTAATGGATCTTGGCGATCGCAAAGAACTCTCTCCCTACGCTAATCTAACTATCTAATATGGCTCCTTGGCAGGCACGTGCACAGACATTTTGGGGGGCAGGTGCTCAAACCAAAAAAAAGGGCACCCATCGCCAAAATTATTAATGAAATAAAAAAATTATAATAATAAATAAATAAAAAACACAGTAGGATATTCTCAACTTAAATATTTATTTTTGTTAACAAACTAACTCAAATTATCTCCTGAACATAACTCAGTCCTACACTGTCTGTCCTTCCTCATCCATGATGGGCTCAGGTAGGGTTACTGATTCTCCCTTATTTGTTTTACTAGTTGATGGCCTGATCCAAGATAAAATAAAGCTGCTACCCTGAGCTGCTTGCTGCAGTTCCCTGTCCTTCTACTTTTGGAGTCTCTCTTTTCTTGGCATTATGCTGCAAATTTTGTAAATGAGATAAATCAATGTTGTGCATAATGATCAAGAGTGACTTACATTATCTCTGTAAAGCTGACAACACAGTACACACATATTTTTTTTACTGTTTTCTGACTGAGTTGAAGCATAAGCAGCATTACACTAATAATATAGTCATGTAGCTCAACTTAAGACCTACCTTTCATTTCAATAATTACGATTTTAAATTAAACAAAACTAGTGAACTAGTCTAATTTGTAGAACCGTAAAACTCCCTTTAAATTCTCTGCCTGCCTGCCTGCTTGCCTGCCTGCCTGTCTGTCTGCCTGTATCTCTCTCCCTCTCTTCATTAAACACGACAAACGTCAGTAAACAGCTGGACAAGGCTTTGAAATCATGGATTTCGTGAGTTTTGTGTTTGTTTATTTTTTTAGGAAACGTCGGACCAGTTGCGACATAATGTTTTCAGCGGCGCTAATGTTGTGGTTAATTTATCACCAAACAACGTCGGTGGATTGCACAAACACCGTCATTACCTGTTTGTCTGATGCTGCGGGTCAGAGAAGAAGTAGGCTGCAGCCGTTTGGCCTGGCGCTCAGCACTGCATGAGCACTAAAAGTGGAGGAGGAGGAGGGAGGGGCGCGTGGCGTGGGGCTTGTGAGCGCCGGGTAGCATGTCGGGGCGAAATTCTCAAAAGAACTCAAATAAATGCCCCGTCATATATCAAAACACATTTGGGGGGAATTGATGACAGAGAGAGTAATTTTTATTCTTAAATATTGATGAATGAAGAAAAAATTTGGCTCCAGCAGAAGGGGCACTTTTCTCATCCAGGGCAAAAGGGCAGGTGCTTGAGCACCACTAGGGGTCTATCTGTGCACGTGCCTGCCTGGTGTGCTAAGTCTGAGTTCACATTAACCAGCACAGCCATGTTGGTCTGAAATTGGACATCACATCATGTAGGATTTGTGTGTTTTAAATATTTCCTTTTTTTGTCCAGTTTATACCAGCAATACCTATAATGTTCTATAAAGTCTTCTCAAAGCACAATGGATGCTACTCAACAGTACGGCGAGACTAATATGGGTTCTATTACTTTAATGCTTTAGCATTCACCAGCATTGTACAGCAGATGCAGAGAAGGTCTTATTTGGCAGAAAAAGATTTCACGAGTATACAAACTCTCAGAATATTAATACACATGTCAAGTGCTCAAGCTTATAATAGTTAATCAAGCAATCAAAAGATAGAACACACACATTGACTTGGTGGTTATCCATCAGAACTTGAGTATATGAAATAATGTATTTGGTTTATGGTGGATCTTCTGCTCTGCTTTGGGTATGATTTTAAAACTGTTTCTGAATCATAAATACATTTATAGAATCATGACCAGGGACATGCCTTAACAAGCAATTTCTAAAAGACTGTTGATTAACCCCTTCTAGTGTGAAATGTGAAGTGTGAAATGTTCATCAGGCAGTAAAATACTCTAAAAGCCTTGTTTATCACTACATCCAAAGATTTGTATTTATCTATTAAGAGGAGGGGAGTGCTTAGAATAATGGCACATCTTGACCCACAATAAAAAAAATCTTGATTTATTTAATTTCATAAGATCTTTTTGTTTTACAAGTTTTAATATTTTTCAGTGTCATAGTGTCATAAGCATTGCTCTAATGGGATGATAAACAAATATGTGCAAGGTTACCACCAGTCTTAAGCAAACCCCAAAGCTTATTACATCACATCTAGAAGCCACCAAGTAGCCATCACATCATCATTATTACACCACATGTAATCCAAACCTAACAAAACCACATAATAACCAAGTCCAAAATGAGTAGCCATGAATGCGTTCTATTTCTGCGTGTCTATGCTGCGTGTGCATGTGCGTCCGGTCTAGGACGCAAAGGAGCGGCTCCTTCTTCTCTGTGTGATGGCTGGGTTCTGCTTGGCTTTGGCAAAAATCTCTTGATCCTCAAAAATATCAGCTGCGCTCTCAGCAGTGTTGACAGGCTCCACGGGCTCCACGGGCACCACGGGCACCACCGGCTCCACGGGCACCATCTGCTCTTTCACAGCTTTCACGGGCTCAAACCTCACGGTCTCCATGGAGATGGTATCCTTCTCACCAAAAATGAAGGAGGCGGCATCCACCAGACCCCCCACCATCCCACAGACTGCTAGGCCCGAGCCCAGCAGGTAGATCTTCAGGAGCCTCCCGCTGGTGCCCTGCTCCAGCATCTCACGGGCAAATGGAAGAACCTCTTGCATGTTTTGCATCTTCAACTCGACTGAGCTAGTAACGTAAGGTGACAAACCATTAGTATACATTTGGTCCTCTAAGCTTGTAATGTGTGTGAGCTCAGTAATACTGATTCTGCTGCTGAACTGGTAAATGGGTTAAATTCAGCCGTGCTAGTGTTGCACTTTTTTTTCTCTATCTATGACATTATGGTCAACATCACATTTCATGTAAATTTGAAACATCCAAATCTTTAGTCTGTAGAGGTACTTACATGAAAGGACAGACCAAAACGACGATACCTAGTATGGGTAGTGTTGTACCAGTATCAGTGGGTGAGGAGTCTTTGAGATCCATCCTTATGAAGGCCTAGGAGTAAGAGGCCCCTCCTTGCTGATACATATTCATGAAAAAAGATTGGCTGGTAGTGCTGTGTTGATTCGATACAAAGGTCACTATTGGTCACTAGTGGGAAATTCACATTTCATCATTACAAGAACCTGATACAAAGAGAAACTCATACAAACCACACATGATGTCATGGGTAAACATACGGGAATAAAACATGCATAATGACGTAGAGTAAGGGTGTTATATGATGATATACAAAGCCTAAGCATAACAGTTTAAGAAGATGTTTTGATTGTAGTTGAATTTGCATCAGTTATGTTGCTGTATTGCAAAATAACACAATAACTCAGTTATGTTGATGTATTGCAAAATAACTCAATAAACTTCATGTGCAGGTACAAAATACTAGTGTCTTTTCACCCACTCCATGATGTGGCCGTGCGCATGGCCGTCTGTCTGTCTCTGAGGGACTTAGAAAGGGCTGAGTGAGGGAGTGTGGTCATGAACCTATCATGTGAGAATCAGACTGGCCACTTATGGAACAGTGATGTCTCTTTGGCTGAGAGAATCCACTTTTCTTGTGGGCTTTGGCTGATCAGAGGGAGGCCAGATACACACACACACACAAATCCAGAGAGAGAGAAAGAGAAAAAGGCAAATCTGTGAGGAAATTTCTGCTTTTGAGAAATTATATTTTTTCAGTGTTCACGATGATAACAGTTGCTGACTGTTGATTGACACCAAACAGGAAGTGGTGTCATTTCACCACAAAGTTATGTAAAAGAAAGTAGCTATACCAAAATGTACATCAAAATGCCTGCATTAAGCCATTTGGCCCCTAGGGGATGCTATACTAATAATGTGCCAGTCAGCAAGTGTCTAACACACAGGTTGGTCTGTAATAATCCTTTAACTTTGATAATTTTAGACAAATGATCAACAAAGCATTCTATCATCTGTTTGATTATATATACAAAGAATTCTATCATCTGTTAGATTATATTATATATAGATGTTTGATAATAATAATGGATGTGTTTAGTGATGTTGTAGCTTTATCCAAAATAATGCATATGAGACCTCAGCTGCTTAAGCTTGGTATTAGGTCGCCACTAACACCACATGGGGAAGAAATAGATTTAGAGAGGCTTGAAGGATTTGTATGTTTACAGTCTTGCCTACAGAGCCCTTGTCTGATATGAGATGTCAGATCATCTGTATATGCTTGTAATCACCGCCAGTTGAACACCCCACCATTAAACCGGCAGGTCTGGTCTGGTGCAATGTTGTCCAGCTGTGGCACAATCCCTGGCCTGACCTTCGGTACTCCCCTCTGGCCTGGTGAAGAGGTTGTGAAGAAAGAGCATCACACAGTGGCCAGGCATCCTTCTCCCAGGAGCCTGTGCTTGCGTTGGGGTAAGGGGAAAGAGGACAGGATATGAAGCAACACTCCCTCTTCTCTCTTGTCGTTCTGTCCGTTCCTACCTCTTGTGGCGAGTGAAACATCCAGACTTTTGACCCACTTCTGTGTGAGCGCCAGAGTGCACGTGTGTGTGTGTGTGTGTGTGTGTGTGTGTGTGTGTGTGTGTGTGTGTGTGTGTGTGTATGTGTGTGTGTACACCATGATCTTTTGCCCAAAACAGCAAGACTGTATTTCCCAGACAGGCCTTGGGTCAGACAGAATGTTAGGATCCAGCATGACAAAAACTCTCTGATAAAGTGACAGCTTCTCTTAGTTATACATATTATTATACATTATATATTATGTTTCAGTCCCCAATTTTACTGATCACGCCTGAGACATGAAGAGCACAGAGTGGACATGTTATTCTGTGATGGCTGTACATGTGGCTGATTTAGATTTGGTAGTTTACAGGTGCTTTGTTTATAGACTTTCTATGCTGTGTTCACTGTCATATTGTATGTTATGTTGTTGTCTTATCTGCATTATATGTTGTATTTGATACATCTTGCCATATACTCATGTGTAGTGACGTAATAGGGCAGGTGGCCAGAGGTGAGATTAGGTGGGGAACCCCCTCAGTCTCTGTGAGGGGTAGGTGGCACACCGGTGTCAGCGTGGTGTCTGTGTGAGGAGACAAGAGAGGTAGGCACTCCGGTGTCAGTGTGAGTATATGCTCTGAAGATAAGACTTTACACACACACACACACACACACACACAGTCACACACACACACAGACACACACACACAAACGCATACACACACACACACACACACACACACACACACACACACAGACACACACACACACAGACACACACACACACACACAGACACCCACACACACCCACACACACACACACACACACAGACACACACACACACACACACACAAACGCATACACACACACACACAGACACACACACAGACACACACACACACACACAGACACCCACACACACACACACACACACACACACACACACACACACACACACACACACACACACACACACACACACACACAGACACACACACACACAGACACACACACACACACAGACACCCACACACACCCACACACACACACACACACACACACACACACGCATACACACACACACACAGACACACACACACAAACGCATACACACACACACACACAGACACAGACACACACACACACACACACACACACAAACGCATACACACACACACACAGACACACACACAGACACACACACACACACAGACACCCACACACACACACACACACACACACACACACACACACACACACACACACACACACACACACACAGACACACACAGACACCCACACACACACACACACTCACACACTCCAGACACACTGATCATCCTCATGTCAGCTCAGTGTCCCCAGAGTTATAATCTCATGCTCAGTAAACACACGTGCCAGAGCTGAGAGATGAGCTCTAACACCCCCCCCATCTGGTCCTCTGTTGTTTGGTTTATCTCCTCACACAGCCACCACGCTGACACCGGTGTGCCTACCCCTCACGGAGACTGAGGGGGGTCCCCACCTAATCTCACCTCTGGCCACATGCCCTATTACGTCACGACACATGAGTATATGCTCTGACTGCCATGCCATTAAGCCTGGCTCTTTGGCGTGGCGGTCAGAGTACATGGTTGGCACCCTGTAGACCCGGGTTCGAGTCCGGGTGGGCTCGCTACACAGAGCAAAAACCAAGCCATGAGGATGAAGGAACTACCTGCAAAGCTCAGACACTGGGCTGTGTTGAGGCACATATCTGGGGAAGGCTGTGTTGGTTACCAAGAGCACAGTTGCCTCCATAATTCTTAAATGGAAGAAGTTTGGAACACCCAGGACTTTCCCCAGAGATGGCCACCTGACTGAGCAATTGGGAGGAAAGGGCCTTGATAAGAGAGGTGACCAGGAAGCCAGTGGTCACTTGGGCTGAGTTCCAGGGATCCTGTGTGGAGATGGGAGAAACCTCTAGGACTCCAATCATTGCAATATTCCACCGATCTGAGCTTTATGGCAGAGGGCTAGATGGAAGCCTCTCCTCAGTAAAAGGCACAGGAAATCCCACTTGGAGTTTGCAGAAAAAGCACCTAAAGGACTCAGACTATGAGGAACAAGATTCTCTGATCTGATGAAACCAAGGTTGAACTGTTTGGCCTCAATTCTAAGCGTCATGTCTGAAGGAAACCAGGCTCTGCTCATTATCTGCCCAATACCATCCCAACAGTGAAGCCTGGTGGTGGCAGCATCATACTGTGCTTTTTTTCAGTGGCAGAGACTGGGTGAGGGAGAGCTGAACGGAGCAAAGTACAGAGATATCCTTACTGAAAACCTGGTCCAGAGTGCTCAGGACCTTACCGCCAAAGGCTCACCTTCCAACACGGCACTAACTCTAAGTACACAGCCAAGACAATGCAGGAGTGGCTTAGGGACAGCTCTGTGAATGTGAACCAGCCAGAGCCTTCACTTGAAGCCCATTGAACATGTCTGGAGAGAAAATAGCTGTCCACTGACGGTCCTCATCCAACCTGACCAAGCTCGAGAGGATCAGCAGAGAACAATGGCAGAAAATCCCCAAATCCAGGTGTGCTTGTCACATCATACCCAAGGAGACTCACTGCCAAAGGTGCTTCAACTGAGCACTGAGTAAAGGGTCTGAATTCTTATTTAAGTAAGTAAGAATTATTATTATTATTAATAATAATAATAATAATAATAATAATAGAATTATAATTATTATTATATAATTTCATTTATTTATATCAGGGATCATGTACAAAAATCAAGTCCAGCTAGTCCAGCTATTTCCCATCTTCCATCTAAATACATATATCAATGTGGTATTTCAGTTTTTTCCTTTTGAATGAATTTACAAAATCCTGTTTTCACTTTCTGATTATGAAGGTATCGATTGTAGATTGATGAGGGGAAAACGATGATTTTAGCATAAGGCTGCAACATGTGAAAAAAGTGAAGGGTATATTATTACTTTCTGAATGCACTGTAAATGCTGTATCCATTCAGAGGATTAAAACGCTGCTGGACACAGTACCATCTTTCAGTGTCCTCAATAAGCTTTGAAAGAAAGCAGGCAAGTACAACAGTAGTAGGGATTATTTCTTTATTATTGACAGAAGTAAAGTATTTCACAGTGAAAACTAGCATCTCCTGTGACCACACATGCCTCTGGTCTTTAGGCAGGAGACTTGTCAGCCATAATCTCTTTAACAAGAATAAGCTACACAGACGATAACAGGGAATCAGCCAAGAGGCAAGTTATACTTCATGTACAGTGATGGAACAAAAACATGACCATACACGAAGGTGAGCATAGAGTTCATAACAATATGACTTTTTTTGTTTCGTTTTTTTTATTTTATTTTTTACAAAAATCAAATATCAGTATGTACATGGTATATGAATACATTAAATATAAAAAATATAGCAAAGTTCCACAGAGTCTAGATGGAAGCAATTTGAAAACATACAAGTCGCCTATCATAAAGGAATCCACTTTGAGTTAACGGTCTCTTGAATGAATGAATGAATGAAGCTGTAGTAAATCAAAGCGCCTGTAATACGTTTCAGAGGTCTCACAAGAGTGTGAGTCGACCACACCACAGCAGCAAGCGTTCTAGTGGCATGACCATGCAGGGCACTCGCTGGTGCTCGGATACTAAGGATGCAGGACAGCACAAAAGATACAGATGCACCAACACACTGAAGCTCTTAATGTGAAACGACAATCGCTCACAGAAACCTCTGCTTTTCAGAAGTAGAATACAGTGCTTCTGTTTAGATATACACACAGGCACTCTTCTAACACAAACACACACACACTAATACGTTCTGTTTGATCACACACATATATGAACTGTTTGTCTGTTTCGTTTGACAAGAATTATCTTTAGCAACTGTCCTCAAAAGATTCTTGGTATGAGCAGACAGCAGTCGGTGTGACAGTGTGTGTATTTTAGGTATACTTTATGTGTTTATGTACACGTATGTGTATTGGGAGAACTCTTGGCACCCTCCGATTACTGTGGATTCAGAGTCCCTCCATCCAAAGGCTGTTGAATGAGCTCTCCTGCCTGCCTGTGGGCTCCGCCCCTTCCAAACAGCCATCGGCTGAGTCAGAAATACCGACCTGTCAATCAGAGGAAGGTACAGAGAGACAGAGAGGGGGGTGGAATAAAATAAATGAAATAGAGACTCAACACTCTGGTGGTATCCATCAGCAGTTAAATGACCATTGGTGGTATCAGTTTAAACACCAGTGATGTTCAGGAGTGATAGGAGATGGTAGCTGTGGAAACTCTGTTAACTGATCTCTTGAAATAAGAATGTTATTCATGTTGCATTATGACAGCCATTAGTTCCTGTTGGTCTGTTTTACCCCTTATCACTGAATTGCAGCTGTGTGTTATTGTTAGTGTGAACATTAATAGAAGTGCTTACTTGCTTAATTAGTCATGATGCGCCGCACAGGTGATCACATGACGGAGCACACAGCCGTCTGCAGACTCTGGCCCCAACGATTGGCGCCTCTACTGCCATACCTGCAACACACCCAACACAAATAAAACATTTTTCATCACTGAAGATATTCTTGGTCTTAGGAGTATCATTATTAGATGGAGGTATCATTATTATATAGAGGTATCCTTATTAAATGGAGGTATCATTATTAGATGGAGGTATCATTATTATATAGAGGTATCCTTATTAGATGGAGGTATCATTATTAGATGGAGGTATCGTTGTCCACCACTGGTGGTAGAAGAGAAATTACATTGTTTACGCTCTTACCCATTTAGGTTGGCTGGCTCAGATTGGTAGACATGCTTGCCCCTTTCAGCATTGGTGAGTGTGCCTGCGTGGATGGGCAGCGTGCCACCGTGGGGGCGTGTAGGCTGAGGCCCACTCTGGCTGCCGCTCAGGGCTGCCTCGTAATGGCTCCTGGGCTCACTACAGCTGTGTGGCACGCTCACGTGACCCATAACTGTGCTCTGACTGGCCGGGAGGTTGCCATTAACCTCATCGCTGTTGGGCTCCTTGTGGGGCTCCACGGCTGGGGCAATGGTGGACGCCTCGATGACATTGACTTCTGGAATGACAACACTGTTCTGACGCATGGCCATCTCAGAATGAGCCAGCTGCAGCTTCCTCATGTGGTTGATAGCCACTGCGGCATTATAGGCTTGCTGTGGTACACACACACACACACACACATAGATAAACATACACAGGAATTAGGAGATCTGTATGTGTTTTGTGAATGTGTGCTTGTTTGCATAGCTAGCAGTTTTTTGAGCTCACCTTCCACTTGGACTTGACAAAGTTTTTCTGCATTTGCTCACTGACAGAGTGATAGATGTCTTGACTGCGTGCTGTCTTTCCAATGATCCTGAGAGAAATGAAGACCCTGTATCACTACTCCATTTATACATATCATAGACGCTGAACCTGCTACAGGGTATTCATAGTTTAACCAGCCTGTGTCCCTCACAGCTGACTTTGAACCCTGACGTTTGTTGCTGTGCTCACCAGGGGTGCCTGAGGGCCAGGTCAGTGGTGTAGCGCATCTTTGGGTCCTTCTGCATCATGTTACGAATGAAGTCTTTGGCTGTAACAACACAGCACAGACAATATCATCTATTTGTATGTCATCTGTTCAGAGAAATGAAAGTATAAATGAGAGCAAGATGGAGAGAGGATAGAGATGGAGGTGAGCCTTACCAGATTCTGAGATGTCATCCCAGAATGGAGAGTCAAACTCATATTGCCCCTTCATGATCTTAGAGAAGAGACGAGTCTCTGTTTCCTCATAGAAGGGGGGATAGCCGCACAGACTAGGGATATGGAGAATAAAAGAGATAACCATTAGAGGGCAAATTTACGAAGGGTGTTTAGCTTGCTTTTATTCTGGTCAACATCTAAAGAGAGACGATGAGTGCAATTTACGATGATCACCCATTTAGCTGTCCACGTATAACTTGGCTAATCGCACAATGATTCAAGTGTTCAAAATGAATCACCTGCTGCATGCCCTCATTCGCATATTCGATATTGGGTCAGCACAGCTCAGTTGAAGCTGTTGAGACGTCTCCAACATGTCCGAAAATAAATGTGTGTGGACGGAGTGAAAATATCACTTAAGTAATACATTTTTTTTAGATTCAGAGGCCAGCGAAATTATTCTTTTGAAATCCGATATCGCTTTATGAAATTAACATTTCAAAACGTGTGGATTGCTCCTATCGGCGATGATGTTCATCTGTCTCCTCTTGAGCAAATTAAAGTATTCAAAATTCATTCATTATGCCAACTGCCCAGAAAACTGCGTTAGACACCCATTAAACAAGCCCCCACGGTCATCTAAACTTTTTGTCATTTAATCAGGTGACCAACATTTAAATGATTCTTGGATAATCAACCTTCTTAATTTGGTGATTCATTTTAAATACCCGATAATTGTGCGATTAGCCAAGTTACATGTACCAAAGACAAAAACATCCTTCGTATATTTTTACTTCTGTGCATGTTTTACAGCCTTAATCCATAGGATGGCGCTCTAAATCCACCAGTCTGCTATCAACAGGCATGTGGTCAGTATGTTTACAAGTGATAAAATATGAGGAAAGCCGTCCTTACAGAATGTATGTGATGACTCCAATGGACCAGCAGTCCACTGCTTTGCTGTAAGGCTTCTGAGCCAGCACCTCAGGGGCTGCGGAAGAGAGAGAGAGAGCGGTGAGATTTATGAAATTGGATACTTCAGTCACCAGATATTAAACATAGGGATACTGGACTCAACAGTGCTTTTGTGTATGTCCTTTTTGTATATTCCCATGCTTACCCACATAACCAGGTGTTCCACAGGCAGTGGACATGATGCCATTGTCCTCAATCTTAGACAGACCAAAATCGCTAATCATGATCTTAGAGTTCTCATCTGGACTGTAGTACAGCAGATTCTCAGGCTGAGAGAGAGAGAGAGAGAGAGAGAGAGAGAGAGAGAGAGAGAGAGAAAGAGAGAGCAAGACAGACAGACAACCATGGAGAAAAGAAAGATAATTAAATGATGAACACCTGCACTCAGGGATTGTGTGTGTGAGTGTGTGTGTGAGAGAGAGTATTCGGTGTGTGTGTTCAGTTGTGTGTTTGTGATGTTTGTGTGTATGTGAGAGAGAGGGTGGTAGTGTGTGTGTGTACCTTTAGGTCTCTATGAACGATGCCGTTCTTGTGCAGATAGCCGACAGCCTCCAGCACCTGTTGGATGACGTGACTGGCATCCTTCTCCGAGTACATGCCCCTGTCTAGGATCCGGTCAAACAACTCCCCTCCAGTCACACTGCACAACACAACACACACACACACACACACAGAAATGCATATTCATGACGAGTCCACTCATTTTCAAACCCATCTACTCATACTGCCGCCTGAGGCAGAGCTGTGTGGTCTGAGTCTGTAACAGAGGTAGTGAGAGAGCCAAAGGGACTCACAGCTGCATGAGGAGATAGTAATGGGTCCGGCTCTCATAGAAATCCTCCAGACACACCACGTTTTCATGTTGGATCCTGCAACAGACACACAGTGTGAGCAGGGTCTCTAGTGTTGGTCTGTCATAGAAGCCTCCAGAAGAAAATCCACAGAAGCAGCAGGTGACTCATGTACACACACACACACTCCTACAAACTCACCTCCTCAACACGGCAATCTCATTCTCCAGGTTCAAATCCCTCTTGTTCTTCTTCTTCACACATTTCATGGCAAAGAGCTTTCCGGTCTTCTTCTCTTTCACCATGAAGACCTCAGAGAATGCCCCACTAGACACACACACACACACACACACACACAGAGGAAGGGAAGAGAAGATTACATACAGTTGGTGGTTATAATTTACTTCAATACTTTGCTTTCCTGATTTCATGATGAGGCCATTTGTCTAAAACATCTCACTAGGCACTGACAAAAAAAAAAAACTTTTATTAGGTTACTTTCATTAAGGTTTATGGGTGTCCTTTAATGGAGTCAAATGGGTCCTGATGATCTCTAAGATCAGTATCAGGCGTGCTGCAGGAGGGATTACAGGTCATATGGTCAGATGAAAAGCCCCACTGTCCTGTTCCCATCAGGCTCAGCTTCCTCTCCATACTACAGTCTATCTTAGTCTGTGCCTGTGAATAGCTGCTCTCACCAGCAGGGATTAGAAGGCAAATCCCTCACGCATTGGAAACCACAACAGGTTCAACTGCGCAGACAACCTGTCCTTACAGCACCCCCACAGGATGTCCATTCCCCCTACACACCTGTGCAGACAACCTGTCCATACAACACCATGCCTGTACACACAAATGTGGACACAACACCATGTCTGCATACACAACAAGAAGCTGCTCTGCGCACACAATCCCACACCTGCATAGGCAAGGCAGACAGACCTGCCACAGCAACCGAGTCACCAGGGGGAGAGCAGGGAAAGGAGTCGAGAAGACTGCAGACAGAAGTCATATGACAAAAGGATGAGAGAACGAATGAAAGAATAAACCAGAGAAGAAATTTGATAAAAAAATAACGATGTGGAGCTTCCCTGTAGAGTAGGAAGAGTCCCTTGAGCCTTGAGCCCATGCATGTGTGCACAGACAGTCTGTAATGTGTTTGATTATTGCGCCTGGCGACAGAGATTGGTGAAATAAGTGGAACTCATAGGTGTGTTTCTGGCTGATGTATTTTCATTCCCCTGGGTGAGACTCTAATTAACTGGAATTAGCTGAGCACATCCACCTGCATGCAACACATCAGCAGTCTCACAAACTCACACACACACATACACACGCACACGCACACACACACACACACACACACACACACACACACACACACACACACACACACACACACACACACACAGTCTAACACTCTATCACACATCCTTGATGACTGTTACTAAATTTTGAGGTAAGGTGCAAATAGTCACACATTTTCATACATGCAGACAAACTGCTATCTCTCGGTCTCTCGGTCTCTCTCTCTCTCTCTCTCTCATACAGACTCTCGCTCAGTCTGGTTCAGTGGCCTTCTGCGGCTCCTGGGGATCTGTTCCAAGGTGGTGGGTCACTCTGTGTCTTTAAGTTCCCCCCAACACACACACTTACACGCACACACATGGACTATGTAACCACCCAAATACCTCTCAGCGTTTGCAGATGCCCTCCTATGTTCATTTCATGCTTATGTTGTAGATGTTCTTTTATGCTGTAGATATTCCTCTGTGCTGTATTGTGACTGCTTGTTGGAGCATGTGAATGTTTCTGAGTGAATGGACAATATAGTGCTATCTATCTATCTATCTATCTATCTATCTATCAATCAATCACACACACAATTCCCCCATCTAAACCCTGACATCTATTATCCAGCTCATCACAGCACCTTTGCCTAAAGGCAGGACGCCGGAGTAACAAGGAGACTGAATAGTGATTCATCAAAAACAGTTTCATCTGAGTGTTCAGCCACTGCCTCTTAATTATCAAAGCAAGTTTAAGTGCATGAAAGTCTGATCACAGTCAAGCAAGGTCACTCTGAGACCCTTAGCTTAAAGGATCCCAACAAACATTAGAGTACATATGAATATGCCGATGCAGGCAGAGTGCAGATTAGCTCACGAGCAGGCCCGCTCTCTCTCCTTTCTTCTTGTCATCCATTGTCCTCGTGACCCCTTTCCCCTGTCTGGCAGAGAGATTACTGTCCACTCTGTCACCCGCAGTACGACCCCATGACCTGTCTCCAGGTGGATGAGCCCAGCTGCACGCACTCTGCAGATCACTTATTCCCATTTCCACAGTAAGCCCACAGAATGATTGTCTCCTGTGCTGCCTGTCCATGCTTTCTGTTTCTTTCAAAACAACTGTCAGGCTCCCACTTTTGAGTCATACAATTCCGGTCCTATTTTACCTCATGGTAGTAAAGGGCAATAAAGTGTTATTCTAATATTGTAGTATTGTGACCTTGGATGTGTAGGGTATGCAGACTTGAGACACGTGTGATGAAGGCCATTGGAATTGGCTTATAAAGCCATATGGGACAGAGCCTTGATCACTCATAATTACTCATCTCCCCCCCCCCCCCCCTCCTTGTTTTCTCATGACAGTCTTGTGAATCCCATTTCTAGCTGGATCCCAATGTTCCCTTGGCCCTCTGACATCACGGTGTACTCAGAACCACAAGCAGTACAGTCTTAGAGGTCGGTGGATTACTATCTGACCCATTTAGCCTATGACCTGCGGCCAAAGGCAAGAGCCGGCGTTTACAGATGCTAATGGGAATGAGCCTCTTTTCATGCTGTTGTGTACTCATTTCTACCGGTTTCATTGTTCCACAGGATAGGCTGCAACGATATAAAATGAAAGGTCTAGTCAGATGCACAGATTTGAATGTAATGGTCGAAAATATGAGATGCAGTTTTGGGGGATTTTTTTGGTTATCACCAACAAATGATTCTCAAACAACCTTATACGACCTACAAAATGATCGAGCCATCCATGCAAGACAAACAGTCAAACACCACATCTGGTTAAAACGATAAAACACTGTACATGCCAGAGACTGCTTTGTAGTTTGTCTTGTATAATGCAAACAGATTCAAACCCCCACCACACTGAGCAGCATAACCTGTAAATTCATGTTGACCTGCAAAAACCAATCCAATACCTCCACAGACTGATCACTCAGACTGATTAGTCTGTCATAGCCTCAATTGCCACTGCCTTGGCATTATGTGTCTGAATAATAAATCTGTGTCTGTGATATAACCTTGCTATGCTAAGCTAGCCTTCTGAAGCCAACCTGAACTGAAGCCAACCTGAAGCCAAGCCTTTCAGGACAGAGAAAACTAGGTTTTGACTGAGAAGTCCAATCAGCCATGACTAGCAATCTGCCTTGTCCTTGAAAGACAAGTGGCTATATTCATTAAAATCAGAGGAGCAAGAAGAGCCAATGAATCGTGCTGTAGAGGCAATCAATTCATCTGAATGAAATACATTTGTGTGGAGTTCTCCACTTGAGGTAATATGTATCTCTGTTTTTTGTATCTCATTGTTTTGTGAGGAAGTTAAAGGCTATTGTAAACCTACATTTTAAAGAGCGTACAATGAGCGTATAATGAGCGTATCTTTCTTCCATGAAAATGCAAGCTTTAGTACAAAACAGGTACATTACATAACCAATCATAAAGTCCTACATAAAGGGAATTCAGCGTTTGTGCAAAAGTGCATGGAGTTCGACATTCAGAATGCTGGACATTATTGCCCTCACACAGTAGACTTACAGAGTAAAGTATTGAATAGCTCTGGAAGAGAGAGTTATTGTTAAAATTCGGAGTGGAAAGGGTCTGTAAAGACTAGACATTAGTTCTTACTTGAGTGCATACTTGATTATGATGCTTATTTGTCAACAAGCAAAGCTGCTTCAAAGGTAAACAATTAAAATAAGAGATGCTCTTGTAAACCTACATTTTAAAGAGCGTACAAATTAATAGAAAATGTTAGTAATGAGTTAACAAATGAGTGTGCTGATAAAAGATCAAGCCTTGTGGGCCATACTTACGATCCAAGCACTTCCATAACATCAAACACCTCCTGGATGTCCTCTGTGGTCTTCTTCCACTCATAGTCAGCCTCCTTGCGACCCATGTCTGATTGATTTTCAACCGGGATTTCTGTAAGAAGTCACAAAAATGAAAGATAAATGAATAACTAAGAAGAAATGGCAGCAAAACCACCAGTACTGGCCGTGAATACTATAACCCAAACATAGCCATAAAAAGCAAGAAGGTTCTGTAAAAAAAACCAAATCCTTACAGTTCCAGAAAACTGATAAGTAAAAGCTCTTGTAAAGAAATGTAATCCTCCTCATCAGTTAGCTATGTCCAGCTCTGTCAGCTCAGTCAGTAAAGAACAACTGCGGCAGAAGCATAGTCATCCTCATCCTTATCACCACGGCTCACCACCGTCTCGAGGGCAAACCAGAAGCTGTCTATGACTTTGTCTGGGCCAGGTGCCACTTCAGTTTCTCCATTTGGCCTGGTAAGGATCCAGGGGATTGACTCATTGTCTCACTGGCCAACCTTAATCACCCCTCAGCCACCCACAGCCTGCCATAACTCTTGCACCATGCCAGGCAGAACTGGCAGACACACAAAGTGATTTACGTTGGTGAATGCAAGCACAGGGGGCGTAAGCGTCAGCCTCTCTAAAGCTATGGGTATTCAGTGCCAAACACAGCCTTTAGGGATGGAACACAGTGGTGTCTGTACAGTGATGCAAGGCCATCTGAGAGTAAAACGATGAGGTGTGAGAAAGAAATTATTCTTCCCATGTGTGCAATCTACATGTATTTGAAATACCGCATTTCTGCAGCTTTTGCCACATAAGAAGCCATACATGACATTTATAGTATTATACATGATATTATGAACCCCAACAATTTGTTTCACTTTGCTGTGTGGTATGATTAAGAAGAAAATGCCTTTAGACTAAACAGGTTCAAATAGGATTAGCATTTGATACAAGGAGCAAGTCAGTTCCTTCCCCGTATATAACTGCTTAACGTATTTTGATCTATGTGTGGATCACCCGGAGGACCAGTCATGCAAAATCCAACACAGCATGAATGGTTTAATGCAGCAGCCATGTTCTCCAAAATACCCTAAACAATTCTAATGACAAAAAAAAGTTAAAAGAAAAGAAAAAGAAAAAAACAAAACCAACATTTGATGCAGTTAAAGATCTGGAGTCTCTTAGCCATTAAGTCAATTAATAGACAAATAGGGTAACCCAAAAAAGCAAAGAACATCCACTTAAGATGAACTGGGACTTTCTTTTGGCTAATGAGATCAAGGGCCACACATAGAGCCTCCTGAAGATTATATGTTTGGCATTAGCTGGGTAACAGGTAACAGGTAACTATTCCTATTCCACTGCAAATAATAATTATTTACGTTCTTATCCTAGTTTTCTTTTAAAAATATATTTATTCCAGTACACATTTGCATTAACAAATGACCGTACAGCAATAGCGAATGCATCACTTGGCAAATATTTTAGGCAGAAGTAAACACAGAAATTTTATCACACCTTCGAAATCACATCGTAATTTTAAGTCTATAACCAGTTTTACGTATGTAGTAATGTTGACAACAAAACCTTCACACAGGAACATTAGCATAGCCAAATACCAAATAAACCAAAAGCAGACAAAGCACTAAATTAGATTAATTAAAGCAGATGCAGTTGCGCAGTACCTGTCTGTTTCCCTGTGCCCCTCTGTCCTCTCAGTTGGTAAGTCTGTCTGTGATTACTGTCTGCATGTAGCCTACTCTTTTATAAGCTGTGCACCCGCGTCACGTACATGAAGTACGCCACTCCGCAATTGCGCTGCAGAACATCCAGGTTCATCTACACATGTGCTAGGCCAGGACATCACCAATACAGACCACCATACAAATAAAGCATCTTTTTACTCAATGATTTTACTGTAGATGCATCCCGGGACAGTAGGTGCCCTACAGAAACGAACCAAATGCAAATGTCAACTCAGACATAGGCTCACCTTCGGGCATGTAACAACTCCAGCAGTTTTTTCTCTTCCTGCGGTAAGTGCGGGGACTAATACACGGACAGCACTGGTAGAGAACCGCGTTGGTGAAGGCGATAGAGCGCTGCGACAGGTGCGTTGCTTTTAAAGACACGGACATCAGTAAAGGATGCTGGGTTTGTCATGCCTGTGCAATGGCTACAACTGAATCCAAAAAAGTGGTGTTCACCAGTATTTCGCAATTGCTATCAAAGTCGACCGTATCATAAGAGAAGAAAACTATTGAGAGTACTACGGCGAATAATTGTTTCAGGACGTCCTCTAATCAGCATTCCTTCCAAACATTCGTTCCTTTCGACATCGGTCCGAATATTACTAAGCTATTCTGCCTTGCATGCACCAAATTCCACACCAACATAAAACGAAAAAGCAGACACTTCTACCTGGGTAGGCTAATCTATCTTTTGATCTGCAGCGCCATCACACTGTGCACAGTGATGAATGGGTTGACAAACGGCGTCCTCGGGCGTCTGGTCCTTTGACTTACCTACAGGCGAGTGTGCTGTGACAGGCTCTGCTCCAGCTCTGCGGTCAAAAAGCTCTCCGTAGTCTCTGGACAGATTAGTTTAGTCGGAAAGCACGGAAATAACAGAAGCTAGAGATAAGCTTCATACATCTATCATGCTGTGAGAGGAGTGGCTTGAATAGCACATCAATTCCTCCTGGTTGCATATAATTAAATAAGTAAGGGGCCGAATCCGAAGATGAGCTTATCTTTCTTCAACGAAAGTACAAGCTTTAGGTCAAAACAGGTACATTACATAACCAATCATAAAGTCCTACATAAAGGGAATTCAACGTTTGTGCAAAAGTGCATGGAGTTCGACATTCCGAATGCTGGACATTATTGCCCTCACACAGTAGACTTACAAAGTAAAGTATTGAATAGCTCTGGAGGGAGAGTAATTGTTAAGATTCGGAGTGGAAAGTGTCTGTAAAGACTGGACATTAGTTCTTACTTGAATGCGTACTCGATTATGATGCTTATTTGTCAACAAGCAAAGTTGCTTCAAAGAGAAACACAGCATCCAATGCCCTTCATTGCAAACAATAAACCTGTTTTCAGAAATGTATGTCTGTGTGTTTGTGTTTGTATGTTTCCAATGGAGAATTCTGAGGTCCCATGTGATATGTGCTTCTATGTATGTTTTGCCCTTCCGTTTTCCACTCAATTGCTTCACAGGAACTATTGGTCTCCAGGTGTGTCTCCCGCTGGTGTCTCTCACAGGGCTGTGTCTATGTGTGGGAATACACACATGTCCCATGATGGATGAGGCACACAAGTTTCCATTCACAGAGAGACTAATATATGTTACAGAAAAGTTACCACAGTCATCAAGTCATGAAAACAGACATTCATCTTGAGATGCTCTGCTATGTGTATGCTGATTTCACTTGTGTGCCTTTGGTGGAGTGTGTTGTGTTGACCTCTATGTTTAGCTGTCTAAGAAGGGATAAAGGAGCCAAGCGTGAGTCACAAATCTCCATACTCTTTACAACAGGGAGTGGACAAAACACCTATCTACTACCTACCTGTTGGGCAAAGGAGTCTCTCAAAACACTACTTGCAATCACTATAATCAAGTTCAAGTTCAAGTTTATTTATATAGCACATTATCATTCAATGTGCAAAGTGCAAAGATAAAAAATGGAAAAACCACTGAAAGAAAACACATGTGTATGTATATACTGTATATATATTCTTCAACATTCTGAAAGGCATCTTGTAGGTTTAATTCCTATCACATTCCCTATCAAAAGTCTGCAGGTATACCCTTTAATATAATATTTTATATATGAATTCATATATATTATATTAAAGGGTATACCAGCAGAGTTTTTATAGGGAATGTAAACCCACAGGATGCCTTTCAGGTTTTAAAGAATCATCTTAAGAATTTTACTTTTTAAAGACTCATTTGGGGATCCTTTCAGCCACATTTCCCCAGACTCAGGACAAGCATACTCATTACATAAGCATACTCATTACACAAGCACACTCATTACATAAGTCATGTGTCTCTTCAGCTGCCATGCTGGAGTGGCACACTATCTCTGCCTTATAGACATTCTGCCTCTGAACCTATACAAATAACACTGTCCACATCCAACGTACACTACAAACTACACTTTTAAAGGACATGCCATGGCAACCTGCATTCTTATCTTGCACTGATACTGTTGTGTGCACAGTGGGAGAAGCCAGTGAAGGTGAACATACAAGTTATCTGCAAGCTACTGTCCCAACTAGTCCACGTAGTTGATTGAGAACTTAATGTCCATCGCTGAGAGGAATGCTGGCATCTCCTTTAGTTAGTTGTTGTAGCACACTGGGTTTGTTCTTCTAGCACACTGGGTTTGTTGTTCTAGCACACTGGGTTAGTTGTTCTAGCACACCGGGTTAGTTGTTCTAGCACACTGGATGTGAACGCACAAGCTCTGTTCTCCCTGTTCCCCATGCTCTCTGGAGCCTCAGGTTAAAACAAAGAGCACCACATCAATGAACCAAATCATGCTGCGCCTGGCTTTATTCCACACCTTCCTGCGTCCTAGCCTCATCTGCTGCTGTCTTAAATCCCTCTGCTCTCGGGCCAGCCTGGTGAATCTGAGGCCTTACACAACCCACTGGACCTTTGCTTGTGTGAGTAAGGCTGGAGGATTAACAAGAGTATCCTCTAATTAACCAAACAACAGGAACAGTCATTTGGGCCAGAGTCAGTCAGGTATGTTGGCTTAAGTGTGGGCAGTCTAGCCAAAGACGTTAAGAATTTAAATGCCATTTACCTAAGATAACCTAAGAAGACCAACCCCAGACTTTTTATTGATACTGTATTCAGCTAACGCAAACAACATCCATTTGGGACAGAGACACTAATTGATCATGAACATGTTGTCAAGACACTCTTTAAAGCAAACTAGAACTAGACCAAATTATTTATTAACTAGGCAACACCACATCTACAGAATTCTAAACAATGTTACTTGTTGGGCCAAAGGGATTTTGTTTTGGTCTGTATTCCACTGAACACATCCATTCAAGTCTGGAGGGACTCGGCATATTTTGAAAAATTGTATTAAGTTAATATTTAAAATTCTAATATACAGAGGGTCTTGACATAATGTGGCCAGGCTGTGCTGTGTGATAAACTAAAGAGGGCCACATTGGCTCATGCCACTGTGAAGGGGTGCTAACAGGCCAACCTTGGCCGCTGAGCTGCTCAACACTTAGGTAACATTCAAGAGAGGCCATCTTGATCTTCCTATTTTTAGTCTTCAATCAGAAAAGCTAGTTTGCTGTATTATACTTCAAAGACATTTCATATTACACTAACAGCAGTGCATTGCAGCATACACAAAGAAGATTCCAGCTGGGTTTCAGTTGTCAATAGCACTCAAAATCATCCAACCATGCCGGTCAGCAAGTCCCATAGCCGGATAATCGAACAGCCAATCACCGAACACAATAGTGAGAGAGAGAGTTTATCATTGGCCAAAGAGATTAAAAAGCCAGGAAGAAGCAGAGTCTTATGCAACCGTGGGGGTGAGCTGCAATGATCCCAGGACCTGCTGTGTGGCTTTATGTAAGGGAGGAGAGACACACCAGGTCAGAGCAGGTCACCACTGCCCACTGAGCCAACAGAAACCCTGCTCAGGACACGAGGCTGAGCACAGCTGTCCTGGAGTATAGATTAACTCGTCAAATAACGCATGTTAAAGAGCCTGTGGCAATGGCCTCACTCATGGCTCCTGTACAAATTAAATGATTTTCCTCTCACAGAAACTCAAACACACACACACACACACACACACACACACAAACATGATTTAACAAACACATAAAACACAAATGTACATCTGAATGAGGTCCTTTTGTGTACTTTCAAGCTTCACTCATCTTCTTCTGTGCTGGTTTGCACGGAGCACAAATGTCTGTGTACGGGACAGGCCTGGATTTGTGTCTCCGTGCTGTGCGTGTAACAAGAGAGGCCGCTGTGGGGGGTAGATTTCTACCTGCGTCAGTAAGATCTCCCCCGGGGTTGAGGTGCCCCCGCAAGGGTAGAAGCAATGATCATATGCACACTCAGGCAATTAAACTGGGGTTAGTGCCGCCACGGAGGTGGTGTGGGGCTCAGTGAAGGGGATTCAAACTTTGACCTCTCAGGCATCGCTATGTTGTGGCCACAAACAACTGGGTGATGCAACACATAAGCATGTAGAGTCTTGATCCCTTTAAGGTATACAAGTTCCCTCGGCCTTGCATGCAAAGATGCACTCACACGTACATGTACATACGCACGCACACACATGTAATACACAACGGAAAACAAGTCTGGACACACTCATCCAGTGAGCTCTCTCCCTCTCTTCCCATCATCTACTGCTTAGATTCTTAGTTTCAGGAGCTTTGCACATCTAAAGGAAAACCTAGTTAACCAGAGTCCTGATAGAAAGATGACTAATCAATCCACCCCTTGACTAAAGGGATGACACAGGCTGATTTGTGTCCAGCATGGTTTTCTAGGCTATGGTAATGAGAGATCTGAGAAAATATTATATATTATAATATATCTGATATATGTAATAATGTACATCGGAGACATGTAATACTGTATATCTGAGACATGTATTATCCTCATTCTACTCTTTCTACATGTGTTGCATTTGAGAGGGTAAAACATTTTGTTGTTAAAGGAAAAGCACAACCCATAATCATGTGCATCACCAGGGGATGGTGTAGTATGAGCTTAGAAATAGGTAATTGCATAACAACCCATCTTAGCACTCATCCCCAGAGCGCACACAACCCACTTCCCTTACAAGACCAACATTTGCTTGCCTAAGCCGCTAGAAGGTATTACTTTTTGACTGCACCTCAAACCAAATTTTATGGGAAATGTAAGGACCACACTAACACAATTGTAAAAACCTGTAATGATACCTGCATTACACTATGTTAGTCAACAGGGGGTGCTAAAGTACTTCATGCTACCTTCACGAATTAAACTGAACAGTTCCAGGAAACAACTGAAATATAGTTTAGTTATTTTGAAGTGGCGAGAAACATCACACCACCATTTAAAGTTGGCTTAATATCTGGTAGTGCTTGATCACATTAAATGGTTCACTCTTAACATATAATAGGGAATGAGTAAACACTGTTCATGACTGCCATCTAGTGGAAATGCAGTGTACTAACATGGTGCAAAATGAAAAATGCAGGCAGCTAAAAAGGCTGGCTAGAAATAGTTAAATGAGAACAACCCTTCTTTTTCTATCTCTACCTGGCCGGCTCCAGGCAGAGGTTCTGCTTAAGGTTTCTTCCTGTTAGCAGATCAGCTCAACTCACATGAATCACAAGTCAGATGAAGAACGGCACCTCACACTCAAACACATTGGTCGTTTTTTATTGACGTCCACAAAAATACAAAATACATCTTTTTTTCTTTAAATCGTCTAGAGCATACTGGTTCCTCAATAAACAGGCTATTATTTATTTATTTCTTCCATATAAAGTGGCTTTCAGTCATTGTAGAAAAAGAGAAATATATTAAGTGCATTGCCTCAGCCATCGTACCAATAAACCCCCCCTCAATGGCGACCCTTGCACTCAACTGTACAGACAGATGTGTGTTTTTAGTGAAATGATACGTGTGTGTGTGTGTGTGTGTCTGTGTGTGTGTGCGTGTGTGGTCAAAGTGAATGTATGGTGTCTTGTAGAGATCAGTAATACTTGGTTGTTCAAATGACTTGTGTAGATTGACTTGACTCTTGCTTGAATGGGCTCCAAACCCATTTCAGGATGCAGAGCAATCAAAGGTTTATTCAGAATGTTATAGTTTGAGGGAGTCTGGATGCACAAAAAAGGCAACAAAGAAAAAAACAAAACCATAAACTAAAGACACTGCTTTCACTAGGTAATCACAATGTTTAGTCTCAACGGTTTGCTACATTGTCGCGAAGACAGCTCTACGTCATTCCTTTGAGCACAGCCAGTACGGCTAACCTTCGAGAATCATTTCTTTGATTGACCCTTGCCTTCCTGTGAAGTACCTCAGAGCACTTTGAATATCATGACTCATTAACACTGTGGATAAGAACGCATCACATTTCTGCCCCAGCCCTGAGAATCACGATTCAACGGAATATCAATGATGCATGCAAAAATGTGCTGTGAAATATCACTGTGGAATAATAATAATAATAATAATAATAATAATAATAATAATTCACCATCATAATCACCACCACCATCATCATCATCAACATCTTCGTCGTTATAGTCATTATCATCATACAATATCCTCAGCATATAACAATAACTACATTGACAAAATATGACACATAATATTCCTGTGATTGTATGACACTCCCAAAATGGATAGCATAAATCTCTAAATATATCAAATATAACACATTGTAAATACTTTGAGTAATAAGGATATAAACATCATCTCTAGTTGATTATGTGCTTGGCTGAGGCTCAGAGTCTAAATGTGAGATAATGCTCTTATGTACATTCATGACCTCATCGTAACCACTGGCAAAAGGTCTCAGGTGTGCTGACTGGGGAAAGAGAGAGAAAAAGAGAGAAAGAAAGAGAGTGAGAGAAAAAGAGAGAAAGAGAGAGAGAATGCTGCTTCCTTCAAGTCTCTTAAGGCTAGGCAGTGAGGGTTCTGTGTGTGTGTGTGTGTGTGTGTGTGTGTGTGTGTGTGTGTGTGTGTGTGTGTACACCTGTATTTGTGGGTGTGTTTGCTTGTATGTGACTGTGTGCATGTGCACACATATGTGAAACTGGAATATCTTCAAAGTCTTTGGCTTTGGCAAGTTCAAAAGTCTCACAATGATGCAGAGCATGAAAAAGTCTTACGTGAGTAGTGTGTATGTGGGAGCACTTGGCATATATATATGTGTGTGTGTGTGTGTGTGTGTGTGTGTGCGGGGTGGGCGCCCTCATTCCCAGTGCACCTGGGCCCCGGCGGCGGAGTGTCTCTTGGTCTCCATCAGAGAGGAGGTGAGCTGGGGCTCGCTCAGCTCCTTCAGCCTCTTCTCCTCCAGGAAGGTCACTAGAGAGTTCCTCATGTCCACCACCTCCAGCATCTCAGCCAGCACACGCTTCTCCGCCTCCTGCTCCTCAGCACTCTTCTCAGAGTCTGCACACACACACACGCGCACACACACGCACGCACGCACACACACACACGCGCGCACACACACACACACACACACACACACATTAATACACTAGTAAGCCAGGTCCAGCCATTTAACTGGGCTAACTAGCATATCACAGGGTATTAATCCAGAGCTTTGCTTACCATTGATCTCCATCCAGCGTCTCAGCTCCATCTCCAGCATGCTCTGCTTATCCTCCAGCTCCAGCGTCCGTGAGCTAAAGAGCACACACACACACACACACACACACACACACACACACACACACACACACAAATCATTTATACTGCTCCTATTACATCATAACACCACATGTCAAATTATTCAAAATGATAGAACCTGACAGTAATTGCATTACTTCTTGAACAGTAGGGTGTTTGCTCTTATGTTAAATTAAAAACTCACAGTTTAGATTCGTTATATTAAAAATGCAGGCCCCACAGTAGGAACTCAATGGTAATTTTTCATTACTGAAATCTTTCATAACAGACTCAATCCTCCTCAGCTGGAGGATGCAGAGACAGATAGATAGGCAGTATTTTCAATATGGTAAATCTAAACTGTTAGTTTCTAATTTTACATAAGTGCAAATACCCTACTGTTCAACTTAGAATGAATGCAATTAAGGTGATACAGTTTTGAATCATTCGACATTTAATAGCACTTCAGTCTCTGATTACCTGAGCTCTTACGTCACTTGATTGTTCAAATAAATCACACTGACAAAATATCCTTCACAATATGGACCTAGGCATCTGACTAACTGAAGCAGTAAGTAGTAAACACATACTCTGATTCCAATAGATACAAGCACATTTCCCAGTGAGCCATTTCGCTCTAAACTTCAGAGACAGACCACTTATTAATAGCTTTTTAGCTGCTAAATGGGAGATGTTCTAACATTATTGACAGTCATATTGAATATTAAAATCTACTTTTGTTTTCAGGTTAGGGTAATTATGACATTTATATCAGCTAGCAACTCCTATTTTGTGGTCATACTTACGCCACCATGAGGTCAGACTCCTCCGAAACTAAAGCATTCTTCTGCTCGACGAGCTCTATCCAATCGTCTATCAGGTCCGAATCACCCGAGTCTACAGAACACAGAGAGGTGTTACCCCCAGGTTGATCTGAAAAGTGCATCTGCAGAGAGGTTGAGGCGCTGTGTTTGGAGAGACCTGAATGTGGTTGACCACGCTCATGCTGTGGATGTAAGCTGTGTTGTGATATTTGATGGTCTGTTTGAAGGTGTAACATCTGGTTGGTCTGGTGTGGGTCACCTGACTCCTCTCTGAGGGTTCTCTCCAGGTCCACTCCCTTCTCCTCCAGGTCCTTAAAGGTCACCTCGATCTCCTCCAGCCGTCTCTGAATAGTCTGCAGACAGACAGGCGGGATCAGCACAGAAGGCCCTACCACCCTAGAGCTATTACTACACAATATAATCACATATTATATTGAATCACTGTTATTGTCCTAAGCTGAATCAGAGTTCTGGATGAGACCACACTTCATGATGTCCATGGCCATGTGTTCGTGCGTGTTGCTGACCTGTGCTCTGTGGAAGCGCTGGATCTCACTCATCTTGGCCTGGCGCTCCAGCGTCCTCATCTTACGCAGCTCCAGCTTCTGCGCCTCCACTGGGTCCGAGGGGACCTGCACAAGAGGAGTGGAGAGGAGAGGAGAGGAGAGGAGAGGAGAGGAGAGGAGAGCATATGGCCACAGTGAGTAGGAGCGTGAGCACTGCTGAAGGCTGCCAAGACGAGACATCATATGATGAGAGGCCACAGGCAGTTTAGAGCACAGCAACTATGGGCTGGAACAAAACTCAAACTCTTAACTTCTGTCGAAGTAAGCTGTGAGAGCTAGTAAATCTGTCTACAGAGGGCAAACACATTGTTACCAAGCTAATTGATAAAGTGCAGTAATATTAATTTACAGTAGCTTCAACATTTCCCAAAACATAATTAGCACTGGGTGAATGTAAAAGCTATCCGATGAAGACGGACAACCATTGAGAAAACTCTAGGCCTTGTGCAACTTTACCTGCTGCTCCAGAAAATCAACGTTGTCTGGAAACATGAAGTCATCTTCATCATCTTCACCATTCTCCTCTCCTGATTGATATATGTTTGAATTAACTCCATCTGTGGGTGACAACATGTAAGAAATCACATCAATAATAAATTAACCCATCTTGAATATCTCCAAGAAGATTTACTTTGCAAGAAGTGAGAGGCAGTTGTAGAAGTGGTCCTTCTTGTGAGCACTCGTACCTTTTACTTAACCCCTGGTTGGAGCCACTAAGGGGAACCCCAGATAACACTTAACTGTTAGCCTGTCAGCTAGCTCAAAAGCTTCAATGGAGAACTACCCTACTATTTGACTCGACTAAATGAATATAACATATAAACTACATTAAGTGTTGATGTAAACCCTTAAGGTCACCCAGGCATATTTTACTCATAGCAATGTTTTCATGCTTCATGTAGCCTTTAGCCTCCAGCATCTTGGCCAAACCTTTATGATACTTCCGCCCCTCATGGATCGCATTTCACACTCTGAACTGGCTGATTCTTAGATCTCATTTGCACTGTATTGATCCATTCCATTCTGCTTTCGCTCTTGCGGAGTAGATTTTCTCATTATGATATGCCTGCTTGCACCACAATCTCAGGAGGAATCCTATCTGACATTAAATATTACTATTAAATTGACATTAAGTGTTAAATTCACTTTCCAAAATGAAGTAGTCAATATATATTATTTCACTCAATGTTTCTGTTTTAAATAGGAAAGGTCTATTGTGTAACTGCTTTCAATTATATGTTGCATTAACATTCCTGGAGCTCAGTTCCCGGAGCTCCTCCTATTGGTACTAACCACTGGTCAGTGCAAGGTATTAGTGGTCTCAAGACGGACCAGTTTGAGCAACAACTGCCACTGCAAGAAGGTGCTGCAAGTGTCTGGATGTTGTTTATGACGTATGATGTGGGTGTGTGTTTTTATGATGTGTGTGTCTGTTGTTTATGACATATGATGTGTGTGTCTGTTGTTTATGATGTATGATGTGTGTGTGTGTTGTGTATGATATGTGTGTCTGTTGTTTATGATGTATGATGTGTGTGTGTTGTTTATGATGTATGATGTGTGTGTGTTGTTTAAGATGTATGATGTGGGTGCCTCACCAGCTCCCTCCACATGAACGCTGAGGCGGTGGTCTCGGCCCAGCCGTGGAGAAGACAGGTTCCAGGGGGAGAACTTGGAGCGCACGCGCCCGCCCTGCTGGTTGGGGTTGGCTGCAGTGGGATGTTCCCCCTTCCTCCTGAAGCAGCGGCGGTGGCGATGCTCTCGGCTCTGGCTTCGCGTCTGGCCTGTGTTCCAGGAGCCCTCCTCCTCGACTGCCCCCTCCGCCCCGTCCACGCGCTTGGACGAGGAGGAGGAGGCAGAGGAAGAGGCAGGCGTCTCCGAGTCCGAGTCCTGGCTGAAGCTGAGGCTGCCCAGCTGACTGCGCTCCTCGTCAGACAGCTCCAGCTTCCGCAGTGAGGCCTTGGACATGGGGGAGGCGCTGTCTGCTCCATTCTCACTTCCGTCCTCAGCTGGGACAGTGGGTGTCTCGTTAAAAAGCTCATCTTTGTCCTCCCCATTCTCTTCTACAACATCCTCATGTTTTCGCTCCGGGATGCCTAGGGAATGCAGGGGCTTGCTGGGAGATGGTGGTTGTGCCGGAAGGTGGATGGTGCGTGGTTTTGGCATGGGGGGTGACAGTGGTTTGTTGGCACGTGCCCCACGTGGAGCGGGCACAGGGCTGGCACTGGCAGAGCCCTTGGGGGGCATCTTCTGCGGAGGCTCAGGTTGCTGGGCTTGGGGGTGTGTGGGGTATGTCGGTGGCCGTGCCTCCTCGGGGACAGGATGAGGACCAGGCGACTCCACTGCCACAGCAGGGTCTAATGAGGCAGGTGAGGGAACAGACTCGTTCATCTCACGCTCTCCATTCATCCCTCTGTCACTGCCCTCCTCTCCACTCGATCCATCCTGCTCAGACTCTGCAGAACCATCCTGAATGGGAAACAACAAACGCACACTGAGGACTTGCTCCAGGCTTAGTATTAAGCTCTGAGCTCCAAAGGCTGTGTGTTAAGCTATAGCTAAGAGTGGTCCAGAGCAACCTTACCAAAGTATCTCTTACATAAGGTATACTAAGCTAAGGACGTTCTGGGAAACACCTTGAAATGTTACGCTATAACTTCCAAATGATGCAGCATTAAGAAGACTTTGGCAAACCCTGCCCTGATTAGTTGGGATTCAGCAGCATGTGCCACATGACTGCTGAAATCATAAGCAAAACTAGGGCCTGCCGCACACAGTGAGTTGTGTCTAGCCCTGGGCCTGTATGTGTGTGTGTGTGACGCGAGAACAGTGGGCTGTTGTTATTGTCAGCAATACAAACACAGCAAACGCACGCAGAGGCAAACACACACAGACCCATCTTGCTGCTTATATGCAAGCAGTGTGGTTTACATGCATTATTTATCTACTCCAATAGAAGACACAAAAACGTCTATTCTAACACATGAACTGAGACATAGTAATAATGAGACAATCAGTCATCTATCAGGTGGATGGTGCAGAGATAATCACTGCAGTGACAGAGATGTATTTTCATCTCCATGGTGCATTTGGATGGAGCTGTGATTACAGCAGCCGTAGGAGCCTAGATTCTGAGCGAATGTGTGTGTGTGTGTGTGTGTGTGTGTGTGTCTCATACTTGTCTGGTCTGTACATCTGTGTTTACCTTTTATCTAATTGAGGTTCCCGTGTGTATGTGTGTGAACCTGTGTGTGTGTGTGTGTGTGTGTGTGTGTGTGTGTGTGTGAACCTGTGTGTGTGTGTGTGTGTGTGTGTGTGTGTGTCTGTAAGTGTGTGTGTGTATGTGTGTGTGTGTGTGTGTACCTTTGTGTGTGTTGAGAAGTTCCTGTGGCCCAATTCCATTTCCTCAGAGTGCAGCTCACAGTAGAACCTTCCTGCAGATACGCCAGACAGAACACAGGTTACTCTCTCACTCTCACTCTCACGCTCACACTCTCTCTTCCACGCTCACGCACACAGACACACATAGACACATACTCATACTCTTGTTAAACTTCAAGTGGGGATGTACATGCATTTTTCATGGTGCATCTGAATAATTAAGCCCCCCCTCTCTCTGGAGAGTGTCATGGGGCTAGGAGCCTGACGGACTACAGGTAAAGTAGCTGTAAGAGTCTCAATGGCCAAAAATAACTATAACACAACACACCACAACACCAAAATAATACTATAGCCACAGGTTTACATATTCAATATACAATGACCCTATACAGCAACACTGGAGAACTGAAGGCGCTGATGTGAAGAAATATTATATTGATATTAATAATCAAATATTAACACGAACATATGCTGCATATTTGTTACACTTTATTATCTAAAAATCTTCATGAATTACAGACATTAACATTACGCCAAGGGCAAGACATGTGCGTAACATGGTGTCCTTGTCCTGAGCTATACTGCACTGCTCTACCTGTGCATGCGTGTGTGCTTCTTGATCCCATCAGGGCCAGTTCATGCATAATCTGAATATCAGGGACATTCTTTCCTTTAGCGCCCCTAAAGACAGCTGGGCTGGTCTGTGGTCAGAACTGACCGGTGCTCTGGTCGTAGGTGTATCCTCCCTGCCTGAGAGTGGCGTTGCAGTGGTGGCAGGCGAAACAGCTTCGGTGGAAGAACTTGCCCTCGGCGCTGTCCCGCTCCAGCACATACAGCCCCTGGTCACAGAAGTAGCACACCTGGCTGCTGAGGGGGGCCTCTAGTGAGTCGGGGGCCACAGGGGCCACAGGGGCTTCTGGGATCAGAGCCTGAGGAGGACAGACAGACGTTATAGACCTGAGGATGGGCATCTCTGACCAAACACAGAGTGGAGTTATAGACCTGAGGATGGGCATCTCTGACCAAACACAGAGTGGCGTTATAGACCTGAGGATGGGCATCTCTGACCAAACACAGAGTGGAGTTATAGACCAGACTGTTTAAGGAGAGGCTTGGGACCTGTTCATGGGGCTCGGCCTTTTCCAGAATTTTACTGTTAATCCATTGAATGGATACTGAATCAGTCACTGGATCACATATTTCCAGGACTCAAGTAGACTGTAAACTCAAGTTGATCCGCCTTCAATACATTATAGACGTTGGTTATTACGGATTTGTTCTGGGCGAATGTTGCACTGACCTTTCAGTGAGTGAGAGAGAGGGAGACTGAGAGGGAAAGACAAATAATGATATACTGTATATATATCTGGGGAGAGGGCGAGATAGAGAAAGAGGAGCAGGTGTGTGAGCTGTATATGTCCATCAGCCTGCACCTGCCTCCCAGCATGAGGGAGGGATGCTCGCTGAAGTTGGACACACAGGCTCATTACAGGACACAGACACTCAGGACGCTAATCAGGACAACACAGAGTGACGCACTCACAAATCAAGCACCTGGGTCAGTGGGAAAACACTGCAAAGGTACAGCAGATAAACATTACAAACACACATACGCGCGCACACACACACACACACACACACACACACACACACACACACACACACACACACACACACAGACTTGAATCAAAACACGCATGTACACACACACACACCTCAGCCAGATAACAGTGTGAGAGAGGGGGAACTCACCTCCTCCTCCTCTTCCTCCTTCCTCATCCCCTGATTCTTCTTCTCTCTCTCTGCAGTCAGGCACTCCTGTGGAGCAGGCATCACATGACCTCACAAGCCCCGGGACATTACATAACGACCCGACAGCGAAGGCTCAAAATAAACAATGACTTAACCCATCGCCAGGCCACTTAAAAAAGCACAACTCTCATTACTATGTGCTCAAAAAGGGGCCTCACTGGCCATATGCTCGCACCTGAGGGGTCTCATTGGCTGTGGTCATGTACCGGGCTCGTGATGGCAATTTCTGGCGTGGTTTTACAGAGGGGTTTTTGTTGTCAGCATGGCTAAGGAGGCCATAGCTGTGTGTGGGACTGGCACGGAGTAAAGGCATCTATTATGCTGCTTGAACAGGATGGGGTGGGGCCAAAGGAAGTTTCACCTCAAAGTAGAAATAAACAGGGATGTTTTTCTATCCGAAAACGTGGGCCTTTTAACGCTCCCATTGGCACTGTATCATTTACTGTTATATAATATTAGAAGGGCAATTTCAAAGTCATGTCTGTGGCGCTCGAGGCGAGCCAAGACATTAGTTGTTGTGTTAAATAATTGATCTACGCTATATGTCGACGACGCGGCACAACAAAGGCCTCCTAAAGAAGGCAGGCTGCCGTGTGAAATCCTGCCGCCCGCTCAGCCCACCACCTGCTCCTCGGCAGATAAGAGCGGCGCTGGGGTGAAACTGATGCACGTTCGCTAGATCAAAACCCCACAGCCAGCGTCTTTGTTGTGAGGAGCTCCATTAACATTAGGGCCCCGTGCAGGCTTCCTCTCGTAGCATCCGCTCAGACTGCAGCAGGCGGCACTCGAGTCTTCCTGTGAATTCTTCTCAGAGGTGTTGTGTAATGCAGCTTTGAAATGGTTAACTGCCTACCTGCACTCTGGCTAACCTCATTCTGTTCCACAGGAAAACACAGCGCTTTATTTACATTCCAACTATTAACAGTGGACCTGTGTGTGTGTGTGTGTGTGTGTGTGTGTGTGTGTGTGTGTATGTGTATGTGTGTGTAGGCATGTGTGTGTATGTGTGTGTGTGTGTGTGTGTGTGTGTGTGTGTGTATGTGTATGTGTGTGTGTGTACATGGGCCTTCTGTGTGCACTTTTTTACAAGCTCAAGTAGGGCTGAACGATTTGGGAAAATAATCTAATTGCGATTTTTTTATCAAAATATTGCGATTGCGATTTAATATGCGATTTTTTTTTTGTATCCTCTTTTTTTCCCCAACAAAACGTAATGAATGATTTAAATATGACCAACACAATATTAGATACATTTAGTGTCAAATATTCTTTCCCACATTTTACATTTTTATTTAACTGCTCATTACAGAAACAAGAACAACAAATCGGTGACTTTGCCACTGTGCATTTAAGTAATTAAAAAAAAAAGTAATTTTAAGTATAAACACTAGGCATGCACTTTTTAAACACTGTGTGCAAAATGTACCATCTTAAAAAAAAAAAAAAAAAAAAAAATTTGTTTTTTATACCACGTTTTTTAATCGCGAACGTTGCGGTTACAAAATCGCGTTCTATCATATCGCGATTAAATCGCAAATGCAATTAATCGTTCAGCCCTAAGCTCAAGCACACACATGGGTCTGTGTATCTGGAAGTGTGAGAATATCAGTGTTTTCTGTGTTGTTTGTGCATCAGTGTATAGTATATGTGTATATTCAATGTGTAGTGAAATATCGTATGTTTTGATGTTTTATGTGTATGTATGTGTGTTTACATGTGTGTGTGTACTTGTGTGTGTGTTTGTATGTGTGTTTGTATGTGTGTTTGTATGTGTGTTTGTATGCAGCCGTGTGTGTACATGTGTGCTGGTACCTTGCGGCGCTGCAGGGAGTTGTGTTTGAGCTTGTTCAGGAAACTGACGGCAGATCGGGCACCGAAAAGGGAAAGTGGCTTGGAAGGCGCCAGCAGACTGATTTCATCTACAACACACACACAAACACACACACAGGCACACACAGACACACACACAGACACACCCACACACAAAGTTTCTTATCTGCTGTAGACCTCAATGCCAGACCACAAACAATGGGATATTTAGCACATTCGCTCTTTTGAAGTTCAATGACAAAATTGAATACCTCAGAAGGCCATGACAAGAGTGAACCCAGATAAATGCATGGTAATTTAACTGCAGCATATGCCACGTCAACAGGAAATAGGATTCACAATATTACTATCTTTAAAAAGCCAGGGTGAACGACCCTGATTTAAACTAGGTTTACTAAACATAGCTCAAAGCACCACAAAATGAATGCAAACAAACAAAAACAAAAACAAAACAAACTACTAAACATGACAACAGATTTTAATTGACTTCAATCCAGGACTATAAGCCATCAAGCAGTGCCGTGTGAGTGTGTGTGTATGCATATGTGTGTGAGTGTGTATCTATTACGTTTAATTGCCAACTCCTGCTCTCCATACACAGTTAAATATGCAGCTCACTCATTTCCAGTGCACTACGATCGATAGCACTGGTTCTCCTCCCAGCAAGACAGCCTATTCATGTCAGCATTACATTCTGCACACTCACACTCTCTCAGCAATCAAACACTAACCTGGTACTCCACACACACACACCCCTACTCATCACACACACACAGACACGCATGATAACCCTCTGTGACTGACAGCTCGTTCTAGGTGTCGTGTTGACAGTAAGAGGATGACGCCCCTCTCTCTTGCTCGCAAACACACAACCTGCCCTGCCCTGCCCTGTCTACACACCAACCATGAAAAAAAAACACACCCACACCCTCACACCCTTCTCAATAAGTCATACCTGCTTATGGGAGCAGCGCTGGTATGCCTTCCCCTGATGATGGCACCGGAGTGTGTGTGTGAGGGTGTGTGTGTGTGTGTGTGTGTGTGTGTGTGCGCTAGCTGCAGCCGAGTGATGCTCTCCCACCCCCGCCCCATGCAGCATGTCGCCTAAGCCCAGTGCTTCCCGCTAGATCAGGTTCGCTGATGCTTGTGAGCACGACCCAACACCCAGCTTCTCTCTCTCTCTCTCTCTCTCTCTCTCTCTCTCTCTCTCTCTCTCTCTCTCTCTCTCTCTCTCTCTCTCTCTCTCTCTCTCTCTCTCTCTCTCTCTCTCTCTCTCTCTCTCTCTCTCTCTCTCTCTCTCTCTCTCTCTCTCTCTCTCTCTCTCTCTCTCTCTCTCTCTCTCTCTCTCTCTCTCTCTCTCTCTCTCTCCTCCTCTCTCTCCCGCTGCCTTGCAGCGCTCAGCTGAGCCAGTGGACCAGCCCCCACCAAACACCAGGTGCATGATGGGAAGGATTCTTAAAGGGCCAGTCTTGCTGTAGTGTAGCCCCCTAGACTACACTAATTCACTTTCTGGGGGCACATCTCATCTTTACAAAAAGCCGCTGAGCAATTATCATAATATAACAAGGAATCATCTTTCGTTTGTGTCATGCTCCACCATTTCTTTACGATTTCCACCTAATATTTCATTTATTTATTTGTATTAAGTGCTTTATGCACTAGGGATGCAACGG
Source organism: Clupea harengus (assembly GCF_900700415.2). Lineage (NCBI taxonomy): Eukaryota > Metazoa > Chordata > Actinopteri > Clupeiformes > Clupeidae > Clupea > Clupea harengus. The sequence continues at coordinate 16,725,152 of NC_045155.1, read as the reverse complement.
TACAGTGGGACCTATGGTTTGGTATGTGCCTCGTGAGCCACGGAAATGGCACAGTTTCGGTAACTTAATATTTAAGAAAAAAATAAAACATATCACCCTTGAAACAATTAACTATTTATTTTGCCCAAAGACAAATACAACTTTTTTATTCAGCAAAATGGAAGTATGACTGACTTGGCCTGGCCTCTGTCACTACTATAGTTACGGCTTATTCACATGAACGCTTTGCATTAATGCTTGACGGTGGGCTTGCTTGATAAAGCCTTTGGCAACGCAGACGTTATAGCATGATTATCAGGTCTACAACCAATCACGCTGCTCGTCGACGTTCGTATAATTTTTACAATTCAGACTGGCTAGACGGTCTCCTCGCTCTCGACCACGCTACTATTAAGTGGTTGGAGGATGCAGACATTCCAGTCTGAATTGTGAAAGACAAAAAAAATTAATAATAAATGGATGTGGATCTGGATATACGTGCGTGCAGAGGTCTTGAGATTCATGATTTAAAAACTCACCATTGAGGTGAAGATAGGCTACATCAGAATGCACGTTTCTATATCCCAGCTTGAGCTCATGTTGCATAGCATATTATTAAGCACTCAATAATCAGGTAATCAAACACCTTCCCACCGATGATTGGATATGACTTAAGATATGTGCATCATACCAGCCACCAGAGCTGTTTTTCTGAATAAACGAGATAATAAACTTAGTTATTCAGAAAAATTGAAGTGAATGCATTACACATCAGATTTCAAAGTAAAAGGCTTTTCTAGTGATTCTGAGCTTGGTGCTGTAATCCCAATTCTTTTGTGAGTTCAAGGTAATATGGAATCTCTCTGTTAGATGTGGTTTCAGATGTCTCTAAAATGACACCAAAAGCAGCTGAATCATCAGTAATATCTCCTAGTCAAGACCCTCAATTGCAGGGTGTCAGTGGTAGAATATTTATGTGTAGGCAGTAGCTAGGCTTACCTGTGGGGGGCGCTCTTTTGGAGAAGGCAGTGTGGATCTGAGAGAGGTACAACACCATGGACAGCTGGTCTATCTGGACGCTTCTGGCCATGTCAGCCCCAGACATGATTGGAGCGATCCCCAGCTCTCTCTGCAGGATGTCAAACGCCAGCTGGTTATTGCCAACTGCATTGGACCCATCCAGGGAGGAAAAGTCACTGTGGAGCAACACGCAATACACACACACAGATAGGTGTTACTGCTCTCATGTACTGGTACATGAGCTCTCAGATACAGTGATCACTGGTTTAAAAGGTCCATATGGCAGGTGAGTTCTGGAGTGGTTAAAGGGGGACCCACATGAGTTCTGGTCTGAAGCGGTGGATCAGGGCACACAGGGCCAGCCCAGACCTCCAGGACTCCTTCAGGTCCTTCACCTTCACCCCCTTGTAGTTGTGCGTGTTGCGTTGGCTCCACCTCAGCAAGTCCACCAATGTGCTACTCCCTGACTCTGCCAACACAGTCAATGCAAGTGAGTCTTTTATACGTGGTTTCAGATATGCACAGGCATTTATTTGCATAAATAATAAGATACTCTTTGTGTGTGTGTGTGTGTGTACCATTATGGCGTCGAGATGGTTGTTTCAATGTTCTCTTGTTAAGACGGCCGCCATCTATGAGGTCTTCACGATAATATAGATGCTGTACCTAACATTTGCGTACACACAGAAACACACACACACACACACACACACACACACACACACACACACACACACACACACACACACACACACACACACACACACACACACACACACACACACACACACACACACACACACACACGAAACCATGTAAAGTGCATTATAATTCCAACCAGTAACTGTAAAGGACCTATTTTGTCCAAGGATGACTTGACATTAGAAAAACATTATACACAAAAAAGTATCAATTCAAAAGACACATTTAAATAAAAAAAGGAATCACTTCATGATACAACAACAACAATATTAATAATTATACATGTAATAATAGTTTTGATATTTCGAAAGTATGCCTCAAACAAAACAACTAAATAGACGTTTAAGTGATGTTTAAAAAGGTGAGGTTGCTCATTTGTTTTCAAATGCTTTTAAAATGTACCCAGACGGTCACTGCAACACTAGGTAGGTCACTCCACCACCGAAATGGAAAAAGTCTTGACTGTGATCTCTTACTGCTAAGAAAGGCAAAGACAACAGACGCTCATCAGCGGAGCTAAGTGGTCTACAGTGTGAATAGAGCCGAATTATTGCATTTAAGTAAGATGGTGCCGATCCAGTGGCTATCCTTAAAGGGTGAAAGTGTAGGATCTAAATGTAGTTCTAGGAGCTTCAGGGAGTCAGTGAAGGCCGGGTGACCGGCAGAGGAGTTGCATGTGTCCTCTTTGACTGATTAAAGACTTAATGCGCTGCCGCATTCTGAGGCATCTGCAACGGTCTCACAACACATGGAGGCAGGCCCGCCCGTTAAATTTGAATTGCAACAGTCCAATTTAGAAATAGCTAGGGCTTGCACAAGACGTTGTCTAGCATGTTGTGTGAGATAGTATCTGATTTTCCGAATATTATAGAGTGCACCTCAGGACAGAAGCTACATGTTTCAGAGAAATGAATTAGTTGATCATCAATTACAACACATGCCTTTTTCGTGCCATTTTAGATTGGGCCAATGAAGAGTAACCAAGCTAAATGCTAATATTTTGTGGGATAGCTGGATTTGCTGGGAAATATATTCAATATCAGTGAGTTATGGAAATTTGAGCCGATATAGTGGAATCATCCAGGGGGAAGGACAAGTACAGCCGAGTACTGATCCCTGAGGTACTCCAGTGGAGAGGTGATGAAATTTATATCCGTATCCCTGCCAAGAAACACTGAATGAAAGTCCACTGATGTACGATTCAAACCAACTGCGTGCCTTCCCCCAAATTCTTAGTTTGGACAGCATAGAGAGAAGGTGGTCATGGTGCACTGTAAAAAAAAGACTGCTGACAAGTCTAGTTATTGTCTACATTATTATGACTATGACGACCATGCTGTGATAACTGCTGCCAGCAGACCAAGCAGGAGACTCCTGGAATCTCCGTCCACCGTCCGAAGGCCCCTTAGTAACTGTATGTGTGGCCCTGTATCTACTGGAGTGAGACTGTGTAAAATAATGTGATTTGTGCTCAAAAGGTCTACACAGAAGATAATCCAGTGAATTCCCTCAAATACCTAAATTAGTTTACTGCCTTCTCATCCAGCTTATTCAAAATATGACAGAAAAATACCTAGTCTAAGTCTGTGTGAATGTATGTGTGAGTGTGTGTACGCTTTGCTCTGTACCTGGTTGGGTGAGATGGTTTTTGTGTTGACGTTGGGGTAACGGGTGCAAGGGTTAATGCTGTAGTTGGGGTAGTTCTTGCTGGTGTTCTCTGGACTGGTCTGAGACAGGAGCTTGTAGATGCTCTCTCTGACAGACATGCACAAAAGCACACAACATCCGTATCATCTCTAACAGACAAAATGCATGTGGATGATGGGTGTAAAGGAACAGGATACAGTATGTGCATGGTGTATTACTTCACAAGTGTGTGTGAGCGTGATAGACAGAGAGACGGGTTTTCCTGTACCTCTCTGCGAGGACCTGAAGGGGGGGCACACCCTTGCCCCAGCTTCTCACCATCCATGCTGTGTCCAATGATGCCATAAACCCACGAGCTATACCTGTTCCTAAAGGCCAGAATGGCTGAACACAGACACAGACACAGAAAATAATGTAAAAAAACCCATAAATATTTATGTTATACTTTCTTAATATGAGTGGGTTTATAAATGTGAAAAGGCATGGGTAAGTGTTAGAATGCATTTGCATGTCTTTGAAATGCATCTATTGCCTTTAAATTGTACTGTAGGTCTCCCATGTAGTGGTTCAGTAATTATATTATAACATTTCTTTGGTCTTTCTCAATATAGGTGTAGCCTACTTATTTGCCTTTTGAACTGATGGGGCTGAGACTGAGTTCAAGTTGTTTTTCATCTATGTATCTGAGTTCAAGAAGATTCAACTATTTTCTGTGACTAACAGAAAGCCACTCTGCATAGTTTGTCAGATGTGTATTCTTAGCTTACCATTTGCAAGACATTGAGCAACGGAGCATGCTTTTTTGGTATCGTAATATATAATGGCCTCAGAAGTCTTTTTTGAGTGAAACTTTCAAGTTAGATATGAGGGAAGTGAAGGCGTCATTTGCAGTCAGCAAAGTTAAAACACTGAGACGTGTCATAATACATCTTGTTACCAAGAATTATGCAAATTAAGGTCAACTGTATTGCAGCATCAGGATAGTACCGTATCATGGGACCTGTGCTGATTGCCAACCCTTTATGTGTGTGTGTGTGTGTGTGTAAGTACCTCTACCAAGCAATCTCCCACCAGGGCCACCAACAGTCTCTTGTTCTTCTTCTCCCTGACGAGCGAGGCGTTTTCTGCACGGTGCATGCATGTGAAGTCAAACATGGCCACGTCTGGCCGGTTGGCATGGTTATGGGCAAACTCCAGGTTAGGCAGGCAGTGGCCGGTGGAGAAATCAGCAGCTTCATACGCATAACGCCTCAGAGCCTCCTGACAAACATTACTCGGAGCCAACAACTGCTCAGCATCACTGAAGTCCTAGAGACAGAACAATAACGAAGGAGGACGTTCATTAAATGCAAACTAACACACAGAGGAACTAAAACTGTGAAACATTTTAAGTGATAAAGTTGCCCTGCATGAATTTCAAGTGTTCTATTAAAGAACAATTATTCATCTGGCTTCAGTAGCTCTTGAAACCCCTGAATGTAGCAACTTTGTGCCAGTTATGCAACACTCTTCTCAAGAAAAAGAGTTACAGAAATCCTAAAGTCTACCTACACCCTACCCCACATGAGTCATCAGCAACTGGCTCTTGGCTGAACAGAAGTCAAACTGAGAAGGACATGAAACCTACTCCATAATAGAATCATCTCATTTGGTGGCAGTTGTAGCCGTTTCAAGAGAACCTATACAGAAATGGCTTCCACAAATGAGCTGCACTGCATCTTTGAATCACTTCATCAAAAAACAGCCATGTGTTGGGTGTTGCATCAATTTGTAAACATGACTTTGGGGGTCACATCGGAATGTGTGATGTGAAAATGTTTCATTCTTTGCAAATATTTTTGGGCAGAGCAAAACTTTTTCAAACGTTATTTCCTACTCATTACAATAGTCATGACAGATACTAGATAACTGCTTTCTACTTCCACATGGAACCCACATAACAATCATAAGTCAAAGATGTTCTGCCTGAGTAAATTAGGTTAGAAAAGTGACAGATAGACAGAGAGAGAGAGAGAATGAGTGAGACTGAGCGGTGTGTGAATTGTGTATGTTATCTTCTTTACCTGTTTGATGACACCTTTCTTTAGCAGACTCTTCTTTTTGGCCGTCATGACAAAGTAATGCGTGTCATCTTTGTAGTAAACTATGTTCTCAAGATCAATACCTGAAGCATGGATACAAATTGTGTTGGATGTGAAAAACTGCAGAGAGTGACATTGTGGGTGTTGATATGTGTGCTGTGTGTGACAACATATGAATTGAGCTGTCTGTGCTCACCCATCTCGGTGTGTAGTTCCTGGAAAAACCTCTGGTTGTAGATGCGAGCCACACCACTGATCTCTGGCACCTGGGCCTCAGCGGAGGTGTGGCGATTGATGAAGTTGGCTGTGATGCCGATGGCTAGCTGCCCTCTGAGTTCTTTCCTCCGGAAACCTACAGGAAAGATTGCTGGGTCACGCTTAACCACTAACAGTTACCACATACAGCTCCATTGAACATGTGCGTGGCTGTGCAGCGGTCTCAGAATGTACTGTAGCCTGTTGGAATAAAATGAATGGACAAGAAATGTCACCGATCCAGAGATTTGCTGAAGAAGCAGGAGATTATAGGAAAAAAAGGCATGAGATGTGAACAAAATGTCAAGGGGAACATGTGAGGGGAAGGGAGAGAAGAGACGTGATGAGAAAAGATGACAAGCGACAAGAGGAAAACTAACAACAAGAGATGAGCGGAGAAGGTTTAGAGACGAGTGAGATGTTTGAAGAAAAAGTGTAAATTCTGTGATAAGATACAAGACTCAGGAGAGGAGTGAGATCTCACCCTCTGGGACAAAGCGTCCCCCTCCTGCAGAAACAAAAACATCAAACTGGAAATCAGCAGCAGGGTGGCCCTCTGGAGACAACTGAGCTCTCCATCCTGAAAGAGAGAGAGAGAGAGAAAGAGAGACAGAGATAGAGAGAGACAGAGACAGACAGAGACAGAGAGAGAGAGAGACAGAGAGAGACAGAGAGATAGTACATTTAGATATAAGTAGATTTAAGGCACCAAAATTAGTTTTTCTTTCCATATCTAAACTGTTTTCTATTCCTTAAAAAGGAGCCAGTTCTGGTTAAAAACATGTGTTCAGACTATTCACTACCGAAAGTCAGTGGTGACGTCAAGCCTCTTTCTGAGAGCAACCAAGGCACCACGAGGAGACTTACCAGTGGTCCCTGAGGGCTCCTTGAGCCCCTTAAACTGCACACCTGTGTGCACCTCAACACCCAGCAGCAGAGCCACCTTCAGCAGGATCAGTTGGAGCTGCCGTATACCTGCACACAGACACAAAGGGATCTCCTGAAAGAGATGAAAACCCCTGGCCTCTAAACACCTCTAAATAATCACTGTTCTAACTGTCAGATTTTTACAGATGCAAGATGGGAGACCTAAAGTGGATCTAAAGGGGCTGTGCTTCTGCCTTTCTCATGTGACCTGCAATCACTATCTCCAGATGCGGGGTTAGAGGGGGGAACACTCACTGATGTGGTCCAGGACTCCACAGGCAAATTTGCCATAGAACTTCTTTGCGGCCAGCTCCCTGAGGTCGTGGATGGTGAAGGGCCAGAGGTGGAGCACGTTGTTCCGAGAGAAGGCCTCTCTCATCTCCAGCACCACCACCTGAGCTCCTAGGAGAGCCAGCTCCACCGCTGTGCGCAAACCGCAAGGCCCCGCTCCCAGCACCAGGCACTGCAGGGGGCCAGGAGAGGAGGAGGAGGAGGAGGAGGAGGAGGAGGAGGAGGAGGGCAGATATGGACAGGGAGAAAAGCAAAGAGAAGCATTTCAAAGAGAAGCATTAAAGGGGGAATTCGTGTTTTCTCAGCTCTTTAGAGCCGAACTGACACATATAAACACCCTCACCTTGTTCTTGGCACACGCTTGACCTTCCATGTAGTCTGAATGGGCAGCCCGCTTGTCCAGTTTGACCCATAATGCCTTGGCCTTCCAGTAGTTTAGCCTGTCTTTGAGTTTGCCATAGAAGTGCTTGTAGTCGTGTGGATCCACCTCCAGGTGGCGACACAACTCAGAAAAGCTCTTTAGGACTTCCTTGCATGTCTCAGCCTGGATGAAGTTGTCGAATAGGGCATGCGCAGGGTTGGCTTTGTCTGCCTCTGCCATTCTGCTACTGCCCACAGTCTGTTCCTGTGGGTACAGAGACCTATTAAGGAAGGAAGTCAAACAACAGCAAAGCCAAGACTAACATTAGAAAGGACCAGGACCATGATACCTAAATTACAATGTGGCTTGTGAACATTTTAAAACAATTTAGCAGTATGAACAGTATGTTGAAATAGGATTAAAGTCTGATTGTATGCATATTTTACTTCCCCCATGAAGGGGAAGAGGTTAATGAGAGGCTACACTAGTCTAGTAGTCTGTGGAGCCAGTAAGGTGAAATTGAGGCAGAATAATACAAATTGATCAAATATTTTCTTTCTTTGCCCCGTCATAAATATTGGAGACCTGGTTAGTCTTTAATCCTTCAAAGTTCTCTTTACAACATGGTGACTAGGTTGGTTACTTGGTTATTTGAAAATGCAAACAGGAGAGACTTCCGAGTCAGACTACTGATGGCTGCTTAATTTTTGTGCTCCCGGACGATGAAAACACATGGTGTGCATGTTCCAGCCACAACCGCCATGGTCACATACACATCCCAGAACCTTCTATGTGGTTGTAGCCACATGCGGAGTACACTCTCATTGTCTGTGCCCAGCATTGTGTCCTGCCACAACCACCTCAACATGTGTGGATTCAACTTTCTGAGCAACATCACCAATGTGGTGGCATAGTTTGGCTAATTCAGTGTTACTGCGGCTCAGAATCAGAATCAGAATCAGAATATTCAGAATCGTATTTATTGCCAAGTAGGTTTACACCTACCTGGAATTTGTTCTGGTGTATAGGTGCATACAGTGAACAATTACTCCCATTAAGTAGAGTCACTGTTTACTTACAGGCTTTTCCAGTTTGACATTTTAACCTTTAGGAATGTTCAGATGTGTGAAGGTCTTATAATGTACAGCAGCAAAAGACTATAAAAAGCCTGTATTTGAATATGAATAGATAGTGTGAGTGGCTCAACTTCTCACTGAAACCATTTTAAGCTTTAACCCCTTCCCTTTAGGGTTAGGCTCATCTGCAGCTGACACGCCACTTCCTGGAAAAGATGTTTGCACAAGTGTGAAACACAGACTTTAGGTCACACTCACACATGCACACACACTAATTTGCCAGCTACCTATCCAAGTCACAAACATCACAAGACTGGGAAAGCCCCATGCTGGTCACATCTGTGTGATCTCAACACTTTATTGGTCTTCCTCCTCAGCATGACACATCACTGGCCCAAAGGAAAAGGTTAGTATGCTACTTAAAGCCACATGCAGCCAATAATGCAGCCAACTAATGGATGACACATGCCTTCCTACTCAACCTTCTGGGTTCAGTCATACCAAACCATTTGGATGTGAAAGAGTGTTTGTGTGTGTGTGTGTGTGTGTGTGTGTATTTCAGTGACTGTTGACCGGCAGTAAGCATCTGCGCACGTTACCCCTCCTCTCATTCTGGTCACACAGGACGTGAGATTACACCACAGTGTAAGAGGCTATGCACTGTCATGCTCACAACTCTTTAGATTCACATTGCCTTGGGCCCACAGCCTAATGAGTGCATGCTCAAAGTGCCTGGCCATTCTCAGGTCCGTAACATGTCTGATGCTGCTGTGGAGCTCCAGTGTGATGTGGAGCACCAGTGTGCTGTGGAGCTCCAGTGTGCTGTGGAGCTCCAGTGTGATGTGGAGCTCCAGTGTGATGTGGAACACCCGTCCCCTGACTCTGTGCTGTGGAGCACCAGTGTGATGTGGAGCTCCAGTGTGCTGTGGAGCACCTGTCCCCTGTCTCTGGGAGGGTACGGACTGCTGCAAGCTCAGACAGTGTCCTCTGCCCAGATGCCCTTGCTATATATCAGTCACCCCAGCCTCCCTCTCATCCTACGAAAGAAAGGATTGATCTTTCCTTTTTCTCTCTGACTGTTTACCCGTCTGGCCACTTGCCAGCTGTGCCAGGGGCATGAGATTGGCAGAGCATTGCATGATGATCCCAGATGGCAAAAGAGTTTTTTTTTTTTTTCAATTCTGCACTACCTTTGCACTAGATGTTTTTCCATGATATGAAAAAAGACAACACAAATATCTAGAGGCTACTGACTGCTGACATGTCCTCTACAGGAACTCTATCAGAGTTGTGGCACTGACAACAAACAGACAGTCAGACAGAGAGAGAGAGAGAGCCAACCCAAATGCTTTGGCAATACTCTACAACGTTATGGTCATGCCAATAAAGCTTCTTTTGAATTTTAATTTGAATTGAGAGAGAGAGAGAGAGAGAGAGAGAGAGAGAGAGAGAAAGAGAAAGTGAGGTGAGAGAGAGAGAGAGAGAGCAAGAGAGAGACAAACAGAGAGAGAGATATTTGAGTCAACTGTGAATTAAAAACTCCACCTTAAAGCCATTGAACCTCATGATGGAGAGAGAGAGGGAGAGAGAGAGAGAGAGACAGACAGATTTGAGTCAACTGATAAATGACAAACTCCACCTAGTAATCATTGAACCTCATGACTGACAACTAACACATGACTTACAAACTACATGTTGATTAATAGGGAAAGGTCACACTCACTGGTGCTGTACACGGACAAAGACCAACAATCTGAAAGAGTCATCTGGTTCACAGATTATGTACTCTAACTTGAGTCATAAAAAGTCATGAGGCAGCAAGTAACTTCTGTGTGTTTGTAAATATGTGCATGATATGGCCACATGGAACAGTTCAGTGGTCCTAGAGCACCACAAAGAGGTAAGATGAACATAAAGTAGGCCTACAGAGAGTCACAAGGTAACACTGACAAGCTAACTCTGTAACTGCTAAATGAAGTTAGCCAGTTGATCATATTTACAGCACAAGCCAATTATGGAATCTCATTTCCTGGTTACAGGCGTTTTTGTGTCACTGTGACAGACCCGAGTGCCAGGTTACCATATAGGTGGGTGTGGCCAAAAGTCAAAGAGTGTCAGAGTGAGAGTTCACAGTCATAAGGGTTTATTAAAGCTGGAAAAGGATCGAGCAAACCACAAGTCTAGCACAAAATTGAGGATTAGGAAACCCAAAAAATGTATTAATAAAAATAAAGAAAAATCCAAATTCTAAATCTCCAAAAAAACCTGCTACGCCTCTAATTAAACAGAGGACAGAATTCAGCAGCCTCAGGATCAACTCACATGCACATACCTGACAAAGGACTACACATACTACTAGACAGAACAGGTAACATAGAGAAAACACCATTAACAGCAAAAGACGTACACATAAAAATCAATTCATACACATATCAAAAGACCGCAAATACTGTATTCCTCAGTGTGCTACACACAAACCAGAGAGATAACTATAGGATAAGTCAAACTCCCAGGCATGCAAAAAGACTCCTTACAAAAGTGGTTTGGCCAAGGCCATTACAGGGAATCACCAGTCTATTTACCCTGGGAACCATCCCCTGCCGTCGGACTGACAAGCCAGACAAGGTCACGACAACAAACCCCCAACAAGTCAGTAATCCATTGTATGCCACAATCAAATATTCAAGGAGACTAAGTTTGTGCACTTAGTTCACTAAAATAAAAGTTTGAAAGCAAATTAAAGTGTCTTAGCCTCCTTTGTTTAAAGTTCATGCAGTACATGCACACAGGTGTGTCACGACCGTCAATCACACACTTCAAAAGTAGTAGTAGTAGTCCACGGCCGTCACAATCACACACACTTCAAGAGTAGTAGTAGTAGTCCACGACCGTCACAATCACACACACTTCAAGAGTAGTAGTAGTAGTCCACGACCGTCACAATCACACACACTTCAAGAGTAGTAGTAGTAGTAGTATTCCACGACCGTCACAATCACACACACTTCAAGAGTAGTAGTAGTAGTAGTCCACGACCGTCACAATCACACACACTTCAAGAGTAGTAGTAGTATTCCACGAACGTCACAATCACACACACTTCAAGAGTAGTAGTAGTAGTAGTAGTCCACGACCGTCACAATCACACACACTTCAAGAGTAGTAGTAGTAGTCCACGACCGTCACAATCACACACACTTCAAGAGTAGTAGTAGTAGTAGTAGAAGTCCACGACCGTCACAATCACACACACTTCAAGAGTAGTAGTAGTAGTCCACGACCGTCACAATCACACACACTTCAAGAGTAGTAGTAGTAGTCCACGACCGTCACAATCACACACACTTCAAGAGTAGTAGTAGTAGTAGTAGTCCACGACCGTCACAATCACACACACTTCAAGAGTAGTAGTAGAAGTCCTCGCCCAAGTTCAGGCCTGAGTTGGAGGAGGCTAGCAACCGCCCTGGTCGATCTCTCTGCTCTGTTCCCCCGTGACTAAGGCTCTGCACTCCCAGTGGCCCGGTTCCATCATTAAAGCTGTTATACCGGTGCTGACAGGTGCTGGGAGGGGGCAATACAACATCCTGCAGCTGCTGGTGGCTGCCTGCACCATCGAGTTCTCCAATTGTTCCATGGGTCTATGGTACAGGCCACTTCAGCATCATCAAGACACTCCAATGGCTCTGGTCCTGGTTCCACTAGGCAGGATGTCGAACAGCACATCCACCGATGTGACGCCTGCGTCGCAAAGAAGGGCCGGTCCGGCGCTCTCACACTCCACTCCAGCAACACCAAGTGGGGGCGCCTATGGAGTGGGTGGCTGTGGACATGCCTGGTCCTCTTCCCATGACAGATAGAGGTAACCACTACGACTTGGTGGCCATGGACTATACCACAGAGCGCCACCATTACTACTCAGTGCCTGGTCAGACAGATGTTTTGCCATTTCTGTGAGCCAGAGTAACTACACAGTGACCAGGGGCGGAATTTCAAAGCCAGCATGATTGGTGAGGTCTGCTGGTGGCTGGGGATTAAAAAGATGCGGATGACTCCACTGTATTCTGTGTTCCTATGGGCATACTGGTCACTGGTCCTATGGGCATACTGGTCACTGGTCCTATGGGAATACTGGTCACTGGTCCTATGGGAATACTGGTCACTGGTCCTATGGGAATACTGGACATCAGTGAAGGAGTTGACAAAGTGCCCCCCCAAAGCCCTTGTTTGGGAGGGAACTATGGACTCCTGTGGATCAAGTGTCCTGGTCGCCTCTGGAGCCAGAGGGGGAGGGTGAGCCCAGACTGGACTATTTCCATCAGCTGCAGGCCGCTGCTGGCCCCTTACCAACCCCTGGCTCGCACTGAGTCCGAGGAGGAGGAGGACTGGGGGCATCGCTTTTGCCCTGCTGCCTTTTCCACCGGACTCAGGCACGCTCCGCAAGTCGTTCTCAGCGGACCAGCTAGTTTCCTGCACGATTGAGAGACTTTGTCTTTTGGGCGTAGGTGAGTGAGGACACGCAACCCACCTTGGTGGGGGCTGTTTAACTGTGCAGCTAGCCCCTGTGTGTTTGTTGTTCCGGGTATATGTGTAGTGACGTGTTTGTGTGTGTGTGCCATGTGAGTGAGTGGATGAGTACATGCTATTTTTTAATTAATGTAGTGTTCTAATGTCAAATGTCTTGTGGTTTTCCCTCTTTGGTTTTAGTTAATGTGTCATTTTGTTAGAGAGTAGAGTCAGTGTGTGTTATGATTTATGCCCCTGTGAAATTTTCCCTGATGTGTAATGTCTGTGACCTTTGCCCTTGTTATGCCCGCCTATAAATGCCCATGCCATCCTGTGTTTCAGTATCAGTAATGAATTGCCTGTGCTCTGTAAGCGGTAAGAACGCCAAAGAAAGTGACTCAGAGTAATGGATACAATATTAAACTTATCAACAGCAGGAGAGTCGAACCTTTCTTTCGTCGGGCGAAGAGTTGGTATCCACATAATTGCTGTGGCGCATTCACACTCGCACTTTCCTGCGAAAGCGCATCTCTAGTTACATCTGGTCTCAGGCTACACTGTAGCTTCAGAGTATTGTTTTGCGAAAGAGGCCCAGCCTTATGAAAATGCCCAGTTGTGGCAACATAAGTGACAACATAACATCCTCACCATTTTATCTACAGGAAGTGGTAATAATGATGCTGAGCATTTTCCCCCCAACAACTACTCACGCTCTCCCTCGCATCCAATGCAAGTGCACGTACAAAATGCGAGTGCACCTATATACAACCAAAGATTTGGAGCAGAGTGAATTTACAGGAATTATGGAAGCCAGTAATCTCTAATGGTTTTAACATGTAACCTACTTGCCTTAGTGAAAGGTAAAGTCATATCTGACTGTGTCTGCCACATATGGACCAAGGCTGCACTGACGTGTCCGATTGTCTGGGAAATTGACGGAAAAGACTGAGCAGTCCGGGTGGAAAAATAATATTCTGAATTAATGTTTAAGACAGGAGGGGGTTTCAGTTATTTCAGTGTGAACAGGAAACAACGGACCAGGAAAAGGTAACTAGCCAACTCTGAACAACCCACTCTTCATCAGACAACCACTAACTTTACAACCCAGTCTCGAAAATATACATATAGGGCTAGACAACATTTTCGAAAATAACAAGAAGAAATACACAAGGCAATTTATCAAAAGCCTGGACAAAATCTCGTCTCGTTCACATGCTGTTCACAGATAAACCACGATAAAGCTATTTAAGTTGCAGACTGTCGTCTTCATTTTTAATTGTTTGTCATTTTAAGTTGAACAGTGTGGCCCGTAACCTGTCCTACCTTAAAATAGCATAAACCTACCTCTCTTGTAAAGCATCGGCGAAAATCACGCTGGTGGTGTCTGTTTGCTGTGCTGACTTGATCTAGTGTGTTTTTGGAACAACACCTGTGGCAAAGTGTGCACAAATGCCTCTTCCGGGTATTTTGTCTCTACGCTTATTAATGGGAATGAAGTCATGTTGAGATCAAGGTAACAATGTTTTATGTCTGATGGTTAATGCAAATGTAGTCTATGGATAGGCCACTGTATACGGGTATGCAAAATAAAAAGTTATGTGACGAAAAACAAACAGGTCACACCTTCTTTAACAAAGCCCAAAATCAGACAAAATGCTTCATGTGTTTTCTGGTAAGCTCTGGGCTACGAACGCGCCGGTACCCCACCCCCGCTTTCATTCTTAACAGATACACAACACACATCATACATACAGACCATTTCAAAACTGTTTCGGTACCTGTCCTGCACAAAGGGACACACACAGAAAGAAAGAAAGTCCGACGTACCTGTGAGAACGTAATGACAGCGATTGAAGGATGTTCTCTCTGTCTCTGTTGTAAGTTGTCTCTGCTGTTTTACTTGTAGGGCTATACCTGGCGCTTGAGGGTATAATTATGAGTCACTCTTTGGTCTTCAGAAACAAGCAAAACAGCACGTTATGCCATCTGTAGCAGGTTATGTGAAACATACTTTACTTCTTAGGCTAGTTATTCCAGCAGATAGTGAGCATATAGTGCAATGACAGCTTATACGATGGTGGTCAATAGAAAATCAAGCTAAGACTTTTTTTCTCCTACACTTTTTCTAAGCAATGCCATCCACGCTAGTTTGATCAAGCCCAATTATGTTGCAATGCTGCTCTCTGGCGGTGCAAGGAATTCCCTACAACAATGAACGAGGAATTTTAGTTAATATGGAAATTGATGGAGTGACGTGAAAACACCCCCAAAACATTCATTTGGTAGTAATAATAATAATAACCAAGACTATTACTATTAAATTAATTATAAACATCTATACTGAAAACCTTTAGGAGTGGTCTTAATTAAACTTCATATTATTGCTACAGCTATAAACATTTAAAAATAGACGGGTTCTTTAATACGCTGCTGTATGTTACAGATAATTCATTCAGAGTTTGTACAATCACGTGAAGAAATTACACATTTGTGAAATGTTACGCAATATTAGGCTAATTGTGTAAAGAACAAGCCCCCTGAGGAATAATGAATTAACTGGAGAATGTTGTAAACTTTTAGCTGTGATCTGATCTCTGCTGTAAGCCATATACAAACATCAAGACCCAAGAAAGGTTACAATCAGCTACCATTTCCAAAGTGTCTCAGTCCATATATATGCCTTAATTAATTGAAAAAGCCTGTATTGCCATTACTACAATAATGTATAAATGGACCATACACTGCTTTGATACTAAATATTGACATGGCACAGGATATACAAATCTAATAACAAAACACAACCTTTAGAAACATAATTTATTGCACTTTTAAAAAGAGAACATAGATTACAAGGATAATTATAACTTGATTTGACAAATGTGACCTTGCAGCTCTGTACAAAAGATTGCCTTAAATTAAATTTAAAATGGAAAAAGGACAATAAAACCTAGCAACTGCATAGGTGAAGAATTCTAGAAAATGATCAAGATACTTTCAAGCCATCTCATTACAGATTCTTTTACAATTTGTCAATCAGATTATACAAAAGGGACAGTCCATTTGTCATTTGATAAAATATTCTGTATCAAAGTTTATATTTCAACATTTTACAGCAGTCATTAGGACAGCAGGCTATGGACATAAAAGTGGTTTGTGCAAAACAACTTTTGGCATCCCCATTTGAAGAAAATACAATGGATTTTGGTCACAAAAGGTAATCCATCACCATGAAGTCCCCTGTCAAAAGAACTACTCTCTTTTACAATAATAATTGTATTACAAAGTAACTATTGTCCATAAAATATCAGACACACACACCCCAAGGTTTTTTTTAATGGATAAATGGGAGCACAGTGTGTATGTGTGTGTGTCTTTGTGTGTGTGTTTGAGTTGAGTGAGGCGAGACATGCAGGTATTAAAGATAAGCAGATGAATGGTAGAGTCTTGGCGTATGGGTATATAACAACATTTGGTTTCTCCTGTAACCTCCTGTTTCTGCTTTGCCATCACAGAAGAATCGAATTCAATGGCTCATTCCATTGAACACAACAGGATTAAGATGCCCAATGATCTAACACATATCTGGCCATAGTCTTAGTCCCTAAGCTTGTGTGATGCTCTATTGAGGCTGTATATGTCTGTTGTTACAAGGCAAGTGTGACTCAAGAGATTGGGAATGAAAAAAAAATAAGCAAAATGGGAGATGAAGATATTCTGTAAAAATAGGAACAAATTATGAATGCAACATTTACAATAAAAAGACATTTTGATCAAATGTATTTACAACTGTGAGGTTCCGTGGATCCCATCCATCTGCTACTGAACCATAAAAAGCCTACAGCACCGCTAAACCTGCATGCCCCTCTATATGCCATCATAGGACAGCTAGCGTTTCTACGTCATTCTCATCAGGACCAACAGCCTTAATACCACCACCCTCATCTCCATCATTGTGATTTCCCTTCTTTTCCCCTCTTCATTTAGAGAAGCACAATACCCAGTAATGATTGGAGGATGTTGAGAGAATAAGAAAGGCCATACTCCTGCCATCCTACACCAGCGTTCATCACTGCCACTTACAAGACATATAGTTGACAAAACAGTGATACCTGCTGAATGAATGCCACTGTCTGAGGATTCAGTGTGTGTGTGTGTTTATTGATGTAATGCTGTCAACTCAGAGGCTGTAATTCAAACAGAACACACATTATACTGACATTTAGGCCCTGCAAATGCAGCCTTCTCATTAGAGCCTTTCACACATATATGCTCCTAATCTTGGAGCTGACTCACTTTGCACTACAACATTGCATGGCCAGGCTTGCAGTTGTACTTGTAGTGGTAGAAGACTGCCAGCGACTAACATACAGAATCATTCTACAATAGGTAAGCCACCTCTTGTATGTTCTTTTGGTTAGATGAAATTACTTACTCTTACACATCGGAAATTATACATAGTCCAACTGTTTGTTTTCATTCTTTCAGACTGAACAATACACAAGCTGTCACAACACATCTCCCATGACTGTGTCCTATCTGGACGGGGTTGGATGACAATATTTCTGATTACAGGGAAAGACATATTACGCAAGTTAGCATAGATTTAATGACAGATTTGTCAAAGGTACCTCCTGATAGGATAGGAAAAGATTGGATTATTAAAAATACACTTTATACAAAGTACAGAAAGTACAAAAAATATTTCTCATTGGCACAAAAATGTAGGGTAGTAGTTCCCATTTAGAGATCAGTAGTATTTGTATATACTTAATGTTAGTTTTTTATCATTTGTACAAAAGGAATCAGATGGTGACTTCCTGAAGAGACCAGCTGCATCCTGGGCGTGATAGCTGATGTGTTAGACTCAGAGGCCGGGTGCTGGAGTCAGAGGGTTGGGCTTGTCGCTGATGACTGACAGTCTCTAGAGCTCCACTCGAGCGCCCTACACACCCTAAGCCTTCACACAACACCAGCTCCAGTTAGTCCACGATAAAATACAAGGAGGGGTGAAAAACACCCTTTCATCACAAACACTTTCACTCACTCTATCAGACACAAAAGAGCAGGTACATGTTCATACACATACACACACACACACACAGGTATGTGCACACACACATACATACACACACACACACACACACACACAGGTATGTGCACACACACATACACACACATACACACACACACACACAGATATGTGCGCGCACACATACACACACCTTAAAGAGAATTTTTTTTCTGAGATCACTGGTATAAATTGGAAGACATTTCTCTATACATGCTCCCATACACACACAGCCACTCATACACACTCATACACAGAATCACACCTACACACAAAATGTACAAATGTACTGTACAGGCTCAGCTGTATCTGTATTTTTCATGTGTGTGTGTGTGTGTGTGTGTGTGTGTGTGTGTGTGTGTGTGTGTGTGTGTGTGAAAGACAGTCAAGCTAATGAGGACTGCCGAACAAACCCGTTGAACCCTGTCTGCATGCGTGTCAGCAGTCTTTTTGTCGGGGGTGGAGTGTAGGGGTGCAGGCAACTGGGTAAGAGTGGGCAAATGGGGGAGCAGTTTAGAGGGTGACTGACAGATCTGGAGCATCTGCCAGGGGGGGTGTACGCTGGGAGGGGGGCTTAAGAAAGCAGAGCGAGGCTGAACAAAAGATCCAGAGCTCTGATCAATCACACATGACCTGCAGCCCGACCCACATAACAACCATGACCCCCCCCCCCCAACCCCCCCGACCAGTGAATCCAGTGAAGAATACAACAACAGCCCCTCATACAGTAGGGGTGACACACTAAGAGTACACTCAAAGACCATCAGAACTATCTGATCACTCCTCGCTCTCCAGGTGTTGGGGTTAGATCAACACCGCCACTCACACCAAAACTGACGCGCCGCCGACACACAAACACTGCCACACATGGACACACAGACATGAATGATTGTGATTGGCCGTAGGGGGTTGTCTAAAGGTTCTCTCCAGGCTGGTACTGGGGTTCTGTGGAGGTGAAGTAGTCCTCCAGGAACCCCTGCAGGTACTCGAAGGTATGCCGCTCCTCGGGCAGCTTGCGCCAGCACTGCAGCATGAGGTCGTGCAGAGACTCGGGGCACTCCGCCGGGCACGGCATGCGGTAGCCTCGCTCCACCTGGTCCAGCACCTCACGGTTCACCATGCCTGAGTGGGGGGGCAAGAGTCCAGATATAGATATTTAAGGGATCATGTTTAGTCAATAAATCCTGACAGGACGAACAGGACAAACAGGTTATGTTTTGTTGTTACCGTCATGAAGATGTTCATTTAGCAAGAATGACTATAAACTCTCCCGCTTATTATACGGTTAGTTGCCAAAACAATAAAATACATTTCTCTTTATTTTTAATGATTTTGCAGCATTCTGAAGAGCCATCTAATGAATATATATATATATATATATATATAGACATAGTGAGGCCAGATCTCACTGGTGCATAACCACTAGGGCATTGGTCATTTTGAAGGCTGAGACTATTGATGATCTCAGGTGAGTCATGGGAGTGGTTCTGAGACTGGAGCTGATCTCAGGTGGCTGGCTCATGGGAGAAGACTGTACCTGGGTATGGCACCCTGCCTTTGGTGGCCAGTTCAGTCAGCAGCACGCCAAAGGACCAGACGTCTGACTTTATGGTGAAGCGGCCGTACAGAGCAGCCTCAGGAGCTGTCCACTTGATGGGGAATTTGGCCCCTGCATGAGGGAGAAGAGGAACATACATGAGTGCCTGCACATCCATGGAGAGAGAGTGTGTGTGTGTGTGTGTGTGTGTGAGAGAGAGTGTGTTTGTGAGAATGAGAGGCATTTGGGTATGCATTGCATCTCTACATCACCACATAGTTACGGGCATTGATGAAATACATCCTTCATATTGTTTGTCAAACAGTTGATGAGAGAAAGCGACGGCGCTCACCCTGCCTGGCGGTGTACTCATTGTCCTCGATGAGGCGAGCCAGGCCAAAGTCGGCCACCTTACACACCAGGTTATCCCCCACCAGGATGTTGGCTGCACGCAGGTCTCGGTGCACATAGTTCATCCTTTCCACATACGCCATGCCGGATGCAACCTGAGACAGGAGATCATTTTTAATTTATCACAGAACCTAACCAGAACAGCTCATTAATCCAATTTAGCAGTGCACTAACTAAGCCTACGTTATGTGTCAAACTCATGTGTAAGTGAGGGTTCGAACTAGCTCAACAACAAATACATTGTGATCGTTTTAGACAGGATGACCTTTGCTTTTGGATTTTGGTCGATATGCCTGCATTCATTTGAATAGTTTGCGTTCTCGGTTTCCCTGTCTTTCTGACTTAGAGGATCTCATGTGACAATAGAGGCCCGCAGCAGAAAGACTGATAAAGGCATGAAAAGAGCAGGCTGGTTTGGGCTCTTTGTTCACAGGAATTTCACTGGCCGATCCAGTATTGCACACCTGTTATGGAATGCTTTCCCTTGTAGTTTCTATTTTCATTTCACTCGCCAAAGTATATACTCTGCTGTTACTAACACACACACACACACACACACACACACACACACACACACACACACACACACACACATGTACCTGAGAGGCCATGTCCACCAGCTGAGGTAGTCGCAGCATCTTGCCCATGTCTCCCTTGAGGAAGTCCAGCAGGCTTCCTGTGGAATCAGACACAGCACACACATGAGAACACAGCACATTACATTTTACATTTAGTCATTTAGCAGACGCTTTTGTCCAAAGTGACGTACAAGGGAGAGAACATAAGAAATAGAAAAAAAGTGCAGGACTGTAACTGCTGTAAGTGCAAGTTAAGTCCTAGTAGAAGTGCAAGTTAGGAAGGGAGGTGCTCTCTGAAGAGTTGGGTCTTCAAGAGCTTCTAGGGGTAAAGAGGGACGCCCGTGTTCTGGTAGTGCTAGGCAGCTCGTTCCACCAACGTGGAACTACGAATGAGAATAGTCTGGATTGCCGTACTTGCACAGACGGCAGTGCTAAACGACGCTCATTAGGCGAGTGCAGCATCCTGGGGGTAACATTTGCCCTTACACGAGCACACCAGTAGGTGGGACCAGAACCAGCAATCACTCTGTAAGCAAGCATAAGTGACTTGAACTTAATGCGAGCAGCTACAGGCAGCCAGTGGAGCTCAATGAGTAATGGGGTGACGTGTGCTCTCTTCAGCACATACATGAGAACACAGCTCGACAACCCTCAGGCTACTAATGCTGCTTTTAATAGTATTCACAGACAGCAAAGTCCATGGGCCGAATCACAGTTATGTCTAATTTGTTAATTTCAAAACACTGTGCAAATGTATTCAATTCTTAGTATGGAACAGACCCTGTCATGTACTGTAAGTGTGAGAGTACAAATGTACAAATGACTGCATATATGAGTGTAATTCATGAACTAATGTGAGTGTGAGGTACAGGTTATCAGAATATCAGGAAATCTAAACCATATCTAGCTGCTAGGCTAAAAACCTGATACTGAGTTCCACGCATTTCATACCAAGGTGTTTCCATACCAAGATGTCATACCAGGAATGTGAGCATACGTATGAATGTGTGTGTGACTGCTGCGGACCTTGTCCCATGTACTCAGTGACAATATAGATGGGCTCCTCTGACACCACAGCGTAGAGTTGAACCAGCTTCTCGTGCCGGAGCTTCTTCATGACCTGAGCCTCCATCAGGAACGCCTCAGGGGACATGGTGCCTGGCTTCAGGGTCTTTATGGCCACTCCCGTTGTGCCATTCCACGTGCCTGAGTGCACACACACACACACACACACACACACACATGGAAATAAACACAATGTCATTCAACCTAATTGTGAGGACTTATCACTGAATATGCTAAGCACACCTCGGACAGACAGAGGCATAGAGTGGGTCAGACAGACAGCGCTGTCGACTAAGGGATACACAGACATGCAGAAAGGCCCTTACCCATCCAGACCTCCCCGAAGCAGCCCTGGCCCAGCTTGACATCCAGGCGCAGGGACTCGCGTGGGATCTCCCAGGCATCCCGGGCCAGACCCTGAGTCATGGGCTTCAGCACAGGACACACCTCAGTCAGGCAGTGGCACAGACCGTCCGTGTGCTCTGGAGGGGACACAGAGAGACAGGGCCTGTCAGCTCAAACAGAACTGCATGTGTGTGTGTGTGTGTGTGTGTGTGTGTGTGTGTGTGTGTGTGTGTGTGTGTGTGTGTGTGTGTGTGTGTGTGTGTGTGTGTGTGTGAGAGAGAGAGAGAGGGACTCACTGCGGTAGTGATTGACCAGCTGCTGTAGTGTGCTAAATTGGGTGCGGGATGTGATATAGAAGCCACCGCTGTCCAGCTTCCTGATCTTGTAGTGCTTCACATTCAGCCCTTTGGTGTTATCGTAATCTAGAACTGACAGACAGTAGGCACCTAGAGAGACAGACAGAAACACACACATATTCAGCAGGCAGACAGACACTCACTAGTCCTGTAATAGAATACTGAATGAAAACTGGAGACATGTTAAACTCTCCAAGTTTAGTTAACACCAGCAGCCATGCATTATAACATAACTGTTTATAGTCCTTAGAAACGCATTTGATTTAAGTTATAACAGTAAAATTTAAGAACAGCAGTTTATAGGTACTGTATGGGTAGGTTGTCTAAGATGGTGGATTCTGTTGGGATAGCCCGTTAAGAGAATGTCAGTGACTATCTGCCAGCTCAAATGTCACCAGATGATGCATCAACACATTCCCAAACAAACACCTTACATGCTATGGTAACTTGCATTCACTAGGTGGCGCCATGACAATGTTTTCACCTGTCTGTTCACATGTGCATACATACAGCTGTGGCCATACAACAGATTTAACTACTATGCAACAGAAACAGACACACAGACACACACACACACCCTCTTTCACTTACACACAAACACATACACAAAGACACACAGAGTGATTTATAGCCTGTGGGTATGTAGTCCTGGCTACACACTGACCTACTTCTCCCTCTCTTCCCAGTAGCCCCCTATCCCAGCCCCCCTACCGGGGTCCATCATTGAGGACACACACACACACACACACACACACACACACACACACACACACACACACACACACACACACACACACACACACACACACAGAGTAGTGTGACAGTTGTGGTCAGTTCTAAATATCATTCCGCTTTCTTGTCCTTAACTATGGCAACACCATAGGCTATGCGGCATCAGTTATTATATCAAATTGCATGGAATGGATTGCTGCATGGATGTGTTTGGCTGCGTGTGTGTGTGTCTGCACATGTGTGTATGAGTAACGGTAGCCAGCGAGTGCAGTGCTATACAGTGAGTGATCCTCACTCACCGACAACTTAAAAAGACGTGCTAGCGACAGATGCTAACACACATGGGTTTTAGCCTCCTGATTAGCATGCCTGCATCCCATGCCTGAGGGACTGTGCTTGTTCACACAACGCCAGAATTGGTGCTATAGACCCAGAATGGGAGTGAGGCGTAGGGCGGTAAGTGTAACTGTAGCCAGTGAGTACAGTGCTGTGCAGTGAGTAAACCTCACTCGCCGACACAAGACGTGGTAGCGGTGCGTTGGTGTATGTGTTTGGGTGCCTGTGGGTGAATGTGCATGAGAGTGGATGTAGTTAAATATGAGCGTGGGTCAAGTAGCTCATGTCGTGGTAAATTCTAAAAGCTTCTCAAGAAACTTCTCAAGGCAAACAGGTGTGAAGATACTGAACAGTTTATTTCAGACGAGTTATTAACTGCTGCTGAGCTGGTCCATGGAGCATCTCAAAAACTCTAAGCATAAGGCAAGAGCGATCAGGCAGACTAACTGAGGACAAAGTCCCCAAGCTCTTTTTATAGATCTAGCCACCTCTCTTCTTCCCTGTACCCCTGTTTACCCAATCAGAATTAACCACATCGAGACCCTTTGTTATCTATTCTTATCAGTCTGCATGTTGCACAGTTTCCTGTGATAACAGGTGTCTTTGCCTTTTTAGGTATTGAGTCTGGTATCTCGTGGCCTCTCATGGCCTTTCAGAAGCGCCTTAGAGAAACCTGTTACACTGCCATGGCATCTCAGAAGCGGCATGGCCTTCCAGAAGCGCCCTTCTGCCACGTGGTTTATCAAAAAAGGCATCTCTGCCACGTGGTTTATCAGAAAAGGTATCTCTGCCACGTGGTTTATCAGAAAAGGCCCCTCTGCCGTGTGGCAGCCTTCTCATCTAACTGCTACTTCTATCTGTTGAGATGTCCATGTTCCAGGACCAGCAATACACACATTATTCAACAATACAGTCATAAGTAGGTAAAAATACAACACTCAGAGCTAAGTTTCAAGGATTTGTGCTAAAGAGCATCTTCCTCACTCTGTGCTTGAGTGGACAGTTCCTCATTCTGTGAGGTTACTTCTCCATTTCATTTGGACATAATAGCATCTTATCAGAGACTGGCCAACGGTTAGCACCTACTCTCTTCTCCACGTGGACCTGAGTTCACCTAAGTGGAGTGCTATTACAGCGCCCTCAGTGGAGTGCTATTACAGAGGCCCTCTCTGACCCGAGCTTCTCACTCATGTTCCTCATTGTAGTTTCATACAGCCTGTGAATAGACTTTTCCTCAGGATATGTAGGTGTTGGGTGTGTATGAGAATGTATGTGCCTTGGAGAATCGGCATGTGTATGTGTGTATATATGAGGGGGAAAAGTGTGTGAATGACACAGCAGTGGCAGTGGGGTTGGGGTGACTGTGAAGTGCCAGTATATGCGGCCCCACCATTACATGACAGCCAAGCTGAAATGATAGATCACATGTCTGTTTGCTCTTGTCTCACCCCTGGTATGTTTGTGAATATTTATCTATCAGGGTTTCCGCTAGTCGTTTTCCTTGCTGGTCCGGACTGTTTTTGACTGAATTTTTTTTACCAGACAAATTTGAAACTTGCCAGTCATGTTTTAATTACAGTCTATGTTACAAATGCAAATATAAGGCACACCTAGTTTGACAACAACCTTGATTATATTACTTAACAATAGTATCCATTAAGAAAAAACATTAGCCGCTAAATTGAAGGCTATTACGAAACATCTGTAACCTGTAACATCTGTAGCCTAGGCCTTCATGGCATCAGATGTAGCCTATAGGCTACCAGGTAACATTTTATTTTCTCCCTTTTCCTTGTGGTAAAGTCTTCTGCTGCCGACAAACGTGCATAAGCCGCATCAGTTGCTGGGCTTCCATCCAACTCATTCACATATTTTACGTGCATTCATGAGAATTTGTCAAAGAAAATGCGAGTGCACGCGCTTCCATCCACTGTGCTATGAGAATTGGAAATGTACACTAAATTATGTCACTAAAAAGTGGAGGACACTAGGGAGGAGTTGTGAACAGCTGTGGGATCAAAACGTAAGGTTAACAGGGCAACTTGAACAGACACACATAATGAAATTGTAAGGGCGATTGGATGGAAAAATTGAGAGCTAGATGTACAGAAATGTAGCATTCCGACTCACCCTTGGTGGTTTCACTCTCACGCACAAGAAAGGTTCCTCTGCGGTTTTCCAGGTTGAGCAGCAGTCTCTCAGAGTCCCTGCGAGTGACCTTCCCAAAGTACCACCTGACAAAGAGAAGAACACGCGTCAGAATATGTGCTTGAGCATGTGTTTGTGTGTGTCTGTGTGTGTGTCTGTGTGTGTGTCTGTGTGTGTGTCTGAGTGTGTGTCTGAGTGTGTGTGTGCGAGACATGCAGACCTGAATGGAAGAGCAGAAAGCAGTAGTGTGATGTAGACTACAGGACGTGTGCATTACAATCACCAGGCCTTACCTTTTGTCCAGTGACATTCTGAGAAGACTGGCGAGACAAGGTGAAGAGTGAAGTCAGATAAATATGTGTATATGTGTGGGAGCAAAGAGGCTCAGAATGGGAAATGGGAGGGAAAGGCGGACACACATACACACTTACAAACACTTCAGAACAGAGGCCAGGTGTACCATATCTGTATCTGCTGTACTAACTATGGAAATGTAGGGGTTGTTTTGTCAGGCTAGTGAACACACCCGCAGCATACACATACACACATGTATCACACACATACACCTCTGGATCATACACACATCTGTAACACATGCATACGCACCTGCATTGTGTGCACTAACATACACATTACACACATTATACACATAAACACAAACACATGTACACCCTCAGACAAATTATTGTATTTGTGCTTCCCATAATTGAGCCCTTTTTGACAACAGAGTTGTTTTTAGTTTTTTTTAAATTTGGTCACATTTTTGTCACCAAGCTTTTGTCACAGGATAACTACACAATTAAGGACGTTTTAATATATTATGTAATGATGAGCAATAGCAGATTGATACTTAGGGTTACGTAAGTATAGGCTTATGTAAATACAGGCCATCAATGTGTTGTTATGCAATTATATTTAGTGAATCTACATGGCACCTACTACATAGTGGCAATTTCACAAGGGTTATCTGACCTACAGCTTCATCAAAAGTTTCCATGAAGAAATGAGGAAGAGAGATTATAATGTAGATAACTAATAAACATCATTATGGCATTTAAGGCAGTTATTTTATGGAGACAAATAAGAACATTTTCATTAAAGGGCAGAGATCAATGCACTTACAGGAACAACTATAGATAGGAGCAATAAGTGAAGACAGACAGCTCAAATAGGTGAGACAACATAGAAGGCAAGCAGAAGAGAAACATTGAGAGAAAGACAGGGCTTAAAGAGAGAGGGATAGAGAGCTAAAATGAAAGGCAAAGACAGAGCGATAGAGCCAGAGAGAGTATAAACTAGGCGACTATAATTACTCTTCTGCCTGGATGGAGTCTGATGGGGCGACGTAGTTGCTGGGGATGTAGCCGCTTTCCCCAGTTGCCAGTGAGCGTGCCAGCCACCAATCACCTTCCCTGTGAATCACAGGGCAAATCCAGCTGTCAATCACATCCTTATATACAAAGAGAAGGAAAATGATCACCAGTTTAGTGTGTTTTTGAGGTTCTGGAAATCTTTTCACCACATCCGTCTGAGCCATGACCTACATGGCTTTGAGTCACGTTGCTGAAACAGACCTGAGTTCAAATAGTTCCTGTGCGCGTCGACAGATTCGCCTGTTACTACAGACCACAAGCTGAGACATGCCACTGTTTCCACTGTAAGTGACCTAGTCAGGCTTCAGGAGCACTTCCCGAAGGACATGGCCAATGTGGAAGCAGCTCTGACTGCTACTGGCACTCTAAATGTTTCATCCTCCAAACAGGCTTCTGTGTGAGACTCAACTAGAGGCTCACTGTGTGAGTGTGACCCCTGCAGTCATTAATAATAATAATAATAAAGGCATTCATACATGTGCTTCATTATACGTGTGTGTGCTGTCCAGGCATGGTGCAATCTCCTGCTAAAAAGCCTCCACTACAACGACACACAAATGATTCATGAGGACAATGGCAAAATGCATTAAGATGAACCAAACGAATCTCAAGAGAGTCCATGCAGTTCTATGAGAAATGGTGAGTGATGGCAGGATCTGCTGGGAAGTGGATAACTCATTCCAGTGTGAGGCACACAAACACACACACACACACACAGTGATAGAGAGCACAAAGACACAAGAACATCATTACCAACCTGCAATTCATCTTTCTCCTGTATAGTTATGAACGCATGAGTGGGGATAAATGGAGAGAGAGAGAGAGAGAGAGAGAGGGAGAGGGAGAGGGAGAGGGAGATGAGGAGGTGGAAAAAGGAAGGCACAGACAGATCCAGTGTTAAAGCAAAACCATTGTCCTCACAGACAGATCCAGAACTAAAAAAAAGAACTGAAAACCATACACCCATAACAACCCCCCTCCCACACACAGGCACGCACACATAAAAACAAACACACACACACACACACACACACACACACAAACTATTACTAATATCTGCCACAGACATTGGCACTCATAGTACTGTATATTTGGGTTTTTCCACCAGTAACAATGTGTCTGTCGGAATCCTGCCAGAGTGTCAGAACACTCCATTCAGAACATGTCTTAACCACTGACCCGCAGTAAACCCCAAACACTCAGACAATACAAACTCAAATACAATTCACTGGGAGGATTTAGACTAAGTTCAGCAGAGTGACAGCAATTCAGAGCTGCTCTCACACACACACACACGCTCACTCACAAACACACTCACACACACACACACATGCTCACTCACTCACACACACACACACACACACACAAATACACACACGTGAGATCAATAGGGAGGCACTGGAGCACACACACACACACACACACACACACACACACACACACACACACACACACACACACAGCACAGCACAAACGGCAGGGAAGATGGATCAACATATGACTCCATCTAACCTCTCAAGAACCTCTGGGTCAGCATGTCAGCTGGCTGCTCGTGTGTGTGTGTGTGTGTGTGTGTGTGTGTGTGTGTGTGTGTGTGCAGTTGTGTGCTTGTGTGTGCTCCAGTGCCTCCCTATTGATCTCACACACCAGTGTGTGCCACATTAAAGAGCGACCCAATCCTCAACGGGCCGCAGAAGCATGGATCTTCACTCACAGCAACATGTACTTATGCTGCACGCTGGCTTGGCATCGCTCTAGGGGAGAGGAGGGGAGGAGAAGAGAAGAAGAGAAGAGAAGAGAAGAGAAGAGAAGAGAAGAGAAGAGACAAAAAGACGAGAAGAGAGCAGTACGGCAGGAAGGAGGGCAGCCACGACCCTCCAGTTTTAGGAGGGGGCAGCGAACCCATCCACGCCGTCTGACAGAGGACAGGCTAAAAGCTGCCATCCCCCTCAACACACACATCTGCGCCATGAGAGCTGGTTCCTATGGCAACAGCCTTCATCGCAAAGGGCTGACATTCCGTTTAGGGGCACAGCTGCCAACCAAATATGCTTCATTCAGAGAAGAGATGATGGTGTGTATGTGTGTGGGAGTGTGAGAGTGTGAGAGTGTGTTTATGTGAATGTTGAGTTTTAATTCTGTAAAAATGAGTAATAGCTTGTCTGTGTGTGTGTGTGTGTGTGTGTGTGTGTGTGTGTGTGTGTGTGTGTGTGTGTGTGTGTGTGTGTGTGCAGCACTTCCTTACGTGTTGTTGACAATCTGGAGCGTCTCTCCCTTTCTGAAGGACAGATCCGAGGCAGTGCGGGACTCGTAGTCGTACAGCGCCACAAATGTGGTCACCCCACCTGTGCAGAGGTCAAAAGGGCGAAGGTCAAACATGCTCCCATCAGTGGAGGCACCTCAGGCAAGGGTTCCTCTAGAGCCACACTCTAATGTCAACAGTCCTCTCCCAATAAAGCTGCCCGTCATTTGAATCACAGGAAATGACATGAGGTCAAACTCTGTTTTTATTGGCCAACTGGCATATCTGTTTCATAACTCTTTAACAATGCAGAATTGATGAAGTATGTCTTCCTCATTGTGTGAATAGGAAAAGGCTGCTTACAGTTGTCACATTGTCTGTAGTGGCATGGCACGAGACATAAGAGAGCTCAGTGTTCACTGACACAATAATCAAAGTCCACGTGACAGACTGACTTCACTACAATTCTCTGTGTACCTGATCCTTATTGGGTCGCACTAAATAAATAAATAAATAAATAAAGACTAACAGCGTAATCTCTTAATACACTGAATACAAATCAAAATGTATAATCCAGTAATGGGTCAAAATCCTGTAAACATAATGTCACTGGTTTGACCAGGTGGAGGTTTACAGCTCTCCTGTTAGTTTAATGGACATGTTTAGCCTAATGAGAACACATCAAAGACACAATGTGCTTTTCATAAAAGGCTTGCTTCTGAACAATAGGTGCAAAATTGGTTGATTCATTTTTTGGGGGGGAAAGGGGTGATCTTTGTTAAAAATCTCCGGTCAGCAACTAGCTCTTTTTCTGGTCTAGGGGTGTTCATGTTGCCAAACCAGAGACTCTAACCTAAATGTGTTCAATAGACGTGTTAGTCAGTATGTACAAAACTAAGTGGATGACAGACCAAGGTGACACCAGCTTACCTCCAAAGCCATGTTTCCGAATGGACGAACAGAGCGAGCATAGAGCTCAAGCCTCCCAGCTCGTGGAAGAAAAAAAAAAACTGGGAAACCCCAGTAACAAAACAAATGGAAACAAAATGTGCCAAATACAAAATATATCCAAAATGGGAAAAGGGGAAATTCAAACAAAGAGTCCAAAGAGCAGCCACAGGTAGTCTCCATGGCAACAATCTGCCAAACAGCCTGGCATCCTCACCACGC
>NC_045155.1:16609949-16689949 GCF_900700415.2 Clupea harengus | reverse complement strand
CCTTACTAGCAGATTAGGGGAGGGAAGTCTGCGCTAATCTGGGGATAAATTAGGACCAGGCCTCTTGCGCTGTGGGAAGATACTGTAATGAGGGAGATTTGTGGCCAAAACTAATTTTGGGAGAGGGTGGAACATGCTTTCATCCCCACTTGCATCCGGCTAGCCTAAGGGTAGCTTCCGATGTTAATTAGTTGGTTAGAATTCAGCACCTTTCGGTACAATAGATATAGGAATAGATACAGTAGGCATATTGAAATGTACTTCTTTACTTTGTTATTTTTGTTTTATATTAACTAACCAACAGAACACAATGGCCAATAATGACAAACTTAAAATAATACCTAATACCATAGCACATAATATCTTTCCTGATCTTCCTCTTTATTATTCACCGTCTCAAACATACACTTGCATAGACATTTTCAGATGAGTATGAGGAGCCCAGAGCTACAGAGGGATAGGAAGAGAGACAGGAAAAAAAGAAAGTGAGAAAGAGAGAGAGATCAGCAATGGACTTGCCCCTCTGGCACTGTGGTGGTGGTGTGTGTGGAGTAGAGGGGTAATGGGTAGAAATGCATGACTGGAGGGGTGGGGGGCAAAAGGAGGGCAGGGATGATGCTGACACCCCAAGGGCTTGCTTGAGAGCAGCAGGATGGTTACAGCTCAGAGATACATTACCACAGACACCAGCACACACACACACGCACACACACGCACGCACGCACACACACACACAGAGTTAAACTGTGGTACATGAAAGCTGCCTCTTTGTATCTTTCATGAGATATTTTGTATGTCTGTGTCTGATGCATCTGCCTAAAAGAGATATCAGAAGCATCTGTGGGTCTCCTGAGGGGGAGATCTCCTGTGAGAGCCATGTGTCATTTACTCTCTTACATATTCATCATGTGTAGATACAATGAGACTGAGCTGTGAGAAAGAAACGAGAAACGTGAAGACTAGAGCGCCTCTGCTCTTACAAACACATACACATACTTCGGACGGAACACCAACACATGTATTCATATACACACACACACACACACACACACACACACACACACGCATGCGTGCACACGCGCACACACACACACACATGCATACCCCCCCACACTTGCACACAGGGAAAAAGAGAGCACTGTTTTTGTGCTGAGGCCTGAACACAGGGGGTCATTCCTGTTGTGACTGAACAATAGGCTTCATTGTCCTCCTACTTTTGATGCTGTGTTTGTGTGTGTTTGTGTGTGTGCCTGTGTGTGTGTTTGTGTGTGTTGTGAGTCATTACTCACATCCTGGAAACAACATTCTCCTCTTGAACTGTAATATTATTAGCCAATGGGAAATATGCTTCCTCCACACACACATATGCAGGATACCATAAACACACCCACACATATATTCAGGATACCATAAAACACACACACACACACACACACACACACACACACACACACACACATCAAGAGTTGCACACGTGTGCCTCTAAACTGTGTGTACAGCTGTTGGCTTCCTGCGCTGCATTTAATGAGCCTGAGGTAAGCACCTGCTCCCAGTTGGAAACTCAGCTGCGGTATGCATGCAGCAGTGTGTGTGTGTGTGTGTGTGTGTGTGTGTGTGTGTGTGGGGGGGGGGTTAGATGGAGAGGGAATATTCGAATATGTAAGTTTGCATGTCAGTGTGCGAGGTGGATTTGCGTAATTCTGTGCTGTTAATCTGGTTGTTAATCTTGCTCCCAGGGGCCTTCCTCTGTACCATTCCTTTATGTGTGTGTGTGTGTGTGTGTGTGTGTGTGTGTGTGTGTGTATGTATGTATGTATGTATGTATGTATGTATGTGTGTGTGTGTGTGTGTGTGTGTGTGTGTGTGCATGTGTGTGTGTGTATGTGTCTGTGTGCATGTGTGTGTGCATGATTGTTTTCTTCCTGTCCACTGATTATTTTGTTTTTCCAGTTGTCTGTTTCATTTGCGTTTGAAGGATAACAGGGATAATCTCACGGCTGCATCCCCAAAACTCCAGCGGCAGTGGGATGCAGTCTGGGCAGAGACATGCTAAGTCCCTCCTTACACAACCACGTCTCTGCTCTTCCACAGGACTGCATCATTCGCATTACAACATTCCCAGACTCCTCTTTCGCCCCCGACATGTGTCCATGTGTGGGAATGCCATCATACACATGACGTGATAACCTGCATTTCGTGACAAAATATCATCAATCATGTGCAGTATAGCATATCAGAGAATGGCATTCTACATAACACTCTATATCATACTGCAGCATAGTATAATATAGTGGATAGCAGTGTGTTCATTCCGACCTTATTAGACAGTAAAGAATGTATGGAATGTCACCTGGGGCTTCCTGGAGATAACAAAGCAGTCAGCTTGATGTGTGTTTGTGATCAGTTTTAACCACTGCCCACTGTGAACATGACAACAGCATAAAAGACAGTTGGCCTCCTGTACTTTGCGTGTGTGTGTCTCTGTGTGAGTGTGTGTGTGTGTGTGTGTGTGTGTGTGTGTGTGTGTGTGTGAGAGAGAGAGTGTGTGTGTGTGTGTAGGATCATAGGTGCCAGGCAGGTTGTGATAGCATTATGCTATTTCTGCATCTGTATCAAACCTCCACCTCACATGTCCTTAGCTCAATGACCAGAGGATACAACACAACACGACACAAGCCCCTCCCTTGTGTGCCTGCTGATGAAGCCTGCGGTGAAAAGCCACTGGAGAATGCAGCGCTGAAACGTGAGGGAAATGCCAAAGAGAGAGAGAGAGAGATGGAGAAAAAGAGTGTGTCAGGTCTCCAGAGCCCACTGGCAGGGTCACGTTTCACTGTGCTCCTGTGAGGCTGTGGGCTTTGGTCCTTAAGCTGCTTTAGCACACCATGGCCAAAGGAACCAGTTCACAGCGCTCTCTCTCTCTCTCTCTCTCTTTCTCTCTCTCTCACCCTCTCTCTCTATCTCTTTCTCTCTCTATCAAATCTATTGAGCAACCTTTCCCCTGTACCTTTACTCAACAAAAACTAAAAATCCTTTACTCTTTCATGAAGGAGGTCAGAAAAAATGAGGAGCTTCACAACTCAGGGGCCTGGGTCTAATTAACACATGGAATGCGAAGTTCCAAAAGTATAAGAGGAGTTGTGTGTGTGTGTGTGTGTGTGTGTGTGTGTGTGTGTGTGTGTGTGTGTGTGTGTGTGTGTGTGTGTGAGCGTATATGCATACGCGTCACAGGCAGCACACCAGTGGTCATCTAATCCCGATGCTTGTTCTCCAGTGAGATTATCAACCTCAATTCAGTAATCTCATTCAGCTGGGCAAGAGCGCCTCTCCATCTGGGGCCGAGAGAGACGGTACGGAGCACACTCCTCACTCCTCCTGGCTTCCGTTCCTGTCTCATCCATCGCTCAGTGAGCAATAATTCAAACAGCAAAACATTTCTAGGTGATGTCACAGGGGACAAATTCCACTGAGAATGTGAAGCTGCTCAACCAGCTCAACCCTGAAAAGAATGGTTCTCGCAGGTATTTATTACAGTTGCAGTTCCCTTGTATTTCCAGCTAAAATATCTCTGATCAGCACAGCTGAGTCTACTGACAGCTTCCTGACAGACACCTGACAACACTACTTGTTCTCATCATGCAGCTCAATGAATGACTTATGCTTGGTGTTCAAAAACAAACACACACACACACACACACACACAGCGAAATGGCTGAATGTTTACATATTTACATAACCTTGCCAACCCCTTTCACTAAACATCACCATGGTAACGAGTGACACAGTGCACCCACCCACATAAAAACACAAAAGACCACACACCTATCTGGTACAGAGTTGGGAGTAATCACAAACGACACTGGCACCACACACAAACACACACACACAAATTAAAGTCTGTGCATTGCGAAGAGACGCCTGCTCTCCTCTCTGTCCAGGGAGCTGAAGGTTAAAAGCCCATGTCCTCAGAGTGAGCACAACCATACACAAAAGCACACAGGTGGGAGTCAATATTAACTCAGCCCCAGAGCAACAGCACTAGGGTTGTCAAGGAGGTCATGCCTTCCCTTACATTCCATGAGCAGAGAGAGAGAGAGAGAGAGAGAGAGAGAGAGAGAAGGAGCTAGATGAAAAAGAAACACACCCCCACATGCAAAAGTCTGCTAAGTCAGGGAAGTCATGAAGTGTAAAATTCCTGTTGAGAGTTCAGCATGTTCACAAGCCCAGAGCTGAAAAGAGCCAGAAGCCAGTGGAGCAGAGAGGGGCCAACCATCCAAATCCACTTTAAGGACTGTGTGCCTCACGGCATCACCCTGCACATCAGCACCACTCTATTCTAACCCCAGGAATAAAACACGGCTGCTCCCCTAGAAGAGACAGAGACAGCATGGCATTACACACTCAATCACATCTCACAGACAGGTCTGCATAAAGGAGACATAAACTGCATTGTAATCCAAAAGCTTTCCATGTGCCTAATCTACGACCAATACGGTCTTCAGGTCAGAGTATCCATTACTGGTGTTTTACATGGGTTTTGGAGGAGGGCAGGTCTGTCTGCACCAGGTGTTTATTGATATTTCTCCAAATGAAAGTATAAAAGGGAAAGGCCTGATCACTGCGGCTGATGGAATTAGGAATTAAAGAGCCTGCGAGGTAAATCCAGTAAATCTAGGGAAAAAAATGCAACAAATCCTGGAATGTCCAGCAAGGGTAATCCCCAGGAATGCGAGATGGGGACGCACATAGAGGGCATCGTATGTTTGTGTGTGTTTGTGTGTGTGTGTTTGTGTGTTTATGTTCAATCTTGCTATCAGTGATACCCTGCTGCTGGGCCCATGCAGTCACGACACTGTAAACACAGAGTGACTGACTTTGACACAGATAGGAACCTGTATCTCTAAAGAAGAGGCCATGCAGGACGTCAGAGATATGACCGAAGTCAGCAACTGCCAGATAAGCATGTACATTGGGCAGAGAGAGAGACTATCCTGCAATCCTGCTGGGCAGAACACTACCAGGATAGAGCCCAGTGGAGACGGGGAATGCCTGAGTGAGAAACACACGACACTAGACGACAGCCAGAGACTCTTGGTGGTGGGTCCAATTTCAGCTGCTGTGACTTGTCACGTCAGACCCAGTCTGACAGAATGGAGCAGCCTCACTTACTCACGCTCTTCAGGGTCTGAGA
Source organism: Clupea harengus (assembly GCF_900700415.2). Lineage (NCBI taxonomy): Eukaryota > Metazoa > Chordata > Actinopteri > Clupeiformes > Clupeidae > Clupea > Clupea harengus. The sequence continues at coordinate 16,684,761 of NC_045155.1, read as the reverse complement.
GCGCAGCCATGTCAGACTACCTCTGAACCTAGCTGCTGTCAGTATCACTATTCACAAAACCTGGAGGCCCCACAAGTCACTATGGGGCAGTTTTGTGTCAGTTGTGACAAAAACAGAGGAAGAGAACAGCTTGTGAGATGACAGTTATTTTATGGCAGATAAAGACATCCCTTTAGTAACACTGTGAAGAGGGAGGACTGAAATGGAGTAAGGTTCTGGTTCTACAAGTGAATATTATGGAGCTGCATATCTGCTCTGTTTGGAGATGAACTAAAAGTAGATAAAGGAGCAGATCTTAGCTCATTTATTTGCACCACAAAAGTGGGATAACATCAGCAGTTTTTTCGAATGGCAGTGTTTCAGAGAATTCATACCGACAGGCCCATGTTTAAAGACTGGGGAGAGTTTTTTGGGAAGCATTTGGCTCAACCTCCTATTTACATGAAGTATGTCTAGATGATGAGCCTCTGGAATGCAGCTCTGATGATGTTTTTGCCAGAAAAACGTCATGCTAATAACAGTCCTTACACAGCTGCCTCATCCCACCCTAGTTGTGTGTGTGTGCGTATGAGTGTGTGTCAGCATGTATGTCTGTGTGTGGGTGTGAGAGAGAGTGTGTTTTGTGTGTGTGTGTGTAGAGGAACTCCCCTCACCCAACCAGCCGCACAGCCGGTGGCTGTAATTGGGGTCAGTATAATTTTGCAAAGTCCGAAGTGGCGTATCTGTACAGTACAGAGAGTCCAGTGCTGACCTTGTTTAGCACACCTCTGAGCTAGCTGGGAGCGCTAGCAGCGCGAGCATATGGAGGCACAGCGCAGCGCAAGGCAGAGCAGCCAGATTGCTCAGTGCAGCTAGAGGGAATCCGCAGCCCTCTTTCCAAACCACTGAGGCCACAGTCAGTCAGTCAGTCAGTCAGTCAGTCATTTCCTCAGTCCGTCCGTCCGTCCGTCCGTCCGTCCGTCCGTCAGTCAGTCTGTCTGTCTGTCTCCCAGTCACGCTATCAGATGTCCACAGAAACGTGTGCAAACAACCACACGGCCCTGTGCTGCTGCACACATCCTCTACCACGTCTAAATATGGGCAACAAGCCTTTAGAGGCTCTCATGTAAGGCGCTCTGTATCACAGGGAAGAGGGAGAGAGGGAGGGAGATGGGAGAAGGAGAGAATGAAAAAGGAAGAGAGGGAAAGGGAGAGGGGGAGTGTGGGGGTGAGGAAAAGAAGGGAGAGAGGGAGGGAGATGGGGGATGGGACAAGAACAGAGGGAAGGAAGAGCGAGAGGAGATGAAGAGAGGGCGAGGGAAGAGAGATGGAAAGGCAGAGCAAGAAGTAGAGAGTAGAGAGAGAGAGAGAGAGAGAGAGAGAGAGAAGGGAGGGGTACAGATAATCCTCTAGGGTTTAGTCCTCTCCCACTCTGCGATTCTCTCCAATCCCTACTGAAGATTTACAGAGGGGAAGAGGGAAGAGAGGAGATACGGGTGGCATCCATCTTTCCCTCAACTCTGCAAAAAACATCACATGGGGGAAGAAGCCCACACAGATTTAGCACATAGCTTCAAACACGAAGATGAGAGAGAGGAAGGTCTTAAGACTCTTCGTCGCTGGAAAGCACAATCATGCTAAGCGACTACAGGTGGAAGGGAGGGAGGCCAACAAGCCCCTATTTCCAAGGGAGATACATCCATTGCAAGCTCACTCTTTCTGCTTTGAAGCCATGTGCTGAGTTCACTTGCAGTTTTCTTAAACAAATGAGTGCATTTTCAGTAACCAAATGTAAACCAACTTAGCCAGCAAGTGTGGAACGAATTATGTCAAATAGGTGTTTAAATGGTGTTTAACGACACAAACACATTGGTCAATCAACCAACTAAAAATGCATGAAAATCTGGAGGCCAATGCCCTAAATAAGAATGGGACCATTTAGTGAACAGAGCTGAACTTCCAGTTGGCTTGTAGGGCTGTGGCCGGTCTGAGCGGGTAGGGATCAGCCACAGCAAGCGGATGCCGCAGACCCACAGGGCAGTGAGGTCGCCCAAAGGCAGACAAAACCCTATTCACTTCCATGCGAAACAGCCCAGCAACTCTGATGGATGTAATGTGATGTGTTCAAACGCTGACACAGATAGGCCACACTTCCTGTGGCCATATTTGGATATTATGTTTTATGAAGGAGTAGTATTGAGACATGAACTGTGTCCATGACCAACCACTGTCATCTAGAACATTCCCTTGAGTTCCTGCTGCCATGGCTCATTCACCTAAAAGCAAACATTTAGCCATATCTAAAACACGTTCTCCTCTCATCCCCTATAATCTAACCACACATGACCTTTCATAACAAACACTGACAGTACTTTCCCATTTCCCTAACACACATACTCTTGAGATTGACACAGGCAGGCACGTGTGTGTGTGTGTGTGTGTGTGTGTGTGTGTGTGTGTGTGTGTGTGTGTGTATGTGTATGTGTTAAAGGGTGAGAAGCATAAATGGTTTCAGAGAAATCATGTTTTATAGATGCAAACATTCCAGGAAGGTAAACAGAGGACAGAGGTTCTGCAGCAGAGCAAGAACTAGCTGCACAGATGCCTTCACATCAGCACCACTAGAGCGCACCCCAACCCCCACAAGACATCGCCACTCAGCCCACGAGCGTGTGTACAGGCCAGTCAAGTGTTTACATATATGTTTGATTGAGCGTGTCTGAGTATGTGTGTGTGTGTGCGCATGAGTAGTGTGTGGGTATGTGTGTGTGCTTGCACATGTGTAGTAGAAGAGTAGTAGGTGGAAGACAAGAAAAGACTAGACATACCGCATAGCGGTGCGTAATATGACGGAATGAGAGAATGAGCAAGAATTAAGTGAAACTCGGAAATAAAAACACTATTGGAAAATATATAAAAAGACAGATTAATATCTATTTATATATACATGTAATTTAACACTGTAAAGACTGACATATCCAGAAGACGTGTGTCAGATTGCAAACAAATATGATACAACAGCCGTTATAGGGTTAAGAAAAACAAACATGAGTTGGGTAAACAGAGGAGAGTGCATTTACACAGATACTGGTCAAACCGGGGAGGCTGACACCAATATGGGCTGCTAAGCATCAATAGAGGCAGAGAGTGGCCGCTGTACTGGCAAAACTGATATAACATACAGTCTCTAGTCCCAAGAACTGAAAAATACTCTAACCTCAAGATGTAATGGTTACGCAATATTTCATCGTTCTGTTAAGACACAGTGAATAGTAGTTGTGCAGTTACTTACCTTTCCCACATTTTGACCAAGGTTATTTATTGAAGCAACACTAAATAGGAAAGATCCTTAGGTTTCAAAAACATTTATGGGAACTATACTTGGTGACTGTGTTGGCTATACACTAAAGGGGTGTGAAGCAGTAACACTATATGACCGCCTGTGCACGTGCAGGACAGAGGTATATATCATCAATAAATGAAAAAATAGCCGCAAGCAACAATCATCGGGCTCCAAGCACAATGTGCATACTGCCTCAGGCAGTGAAAGACTGAATGATTTTGAAAATGTTAGGTCAGAATGAATTTTGAAGATCAAGACCAAACCATATCAGAGGAACAGAGGAAAAAATTGTCAAACTTCTTGTAACATCATCTAATGGATGATTTGTTTGAAACTGGGCAAATACTAATAATGCCATTATTAATGAACCTACACAATTTCATTAAGATTAGCCATTCACACAAATATTACGTAACCATTTGATTGAGCAAGCCAAATGGAGCTTTAGGAGATGTGAGTCAATGTAGCCAAGTATAAGCATACCAAATTTCCAAATTTTAGCTTAAGCCTTTTTTGAGATGTTGAAATTCGTCAGTTGCAGCGCCCCCTATGGATGAAATTCACAAAATGTGGCATACGTCAAAGGAATGTGGTAGCAATGCAGTGTGTCAAATTTTGTGAACTTTGAACCTTTACATCACAAGATGTTAGCTTGCGAAGCAGTTGACTTTTCCATTGAACAATAGTCACTAGGTTCATTAATTGTAATGAACTAGGCTAACTTGCCATAACATTTATTGGATTGATGATCGAAATCGGTGGAAAACAGTAAACAAAAAAACGGAAGAAATCTTTGACAAACACTATATGACAATAATGTAGGCGTTTCTGTGTGTGTCTGTGTGTGCGTGTGTGCACATAAGTGTGTGTATCTAGATGTTTGCCTCATTCAATGACACACAAACTCTGTCAGTACTTAGGAATGTGAGATGTATGAAAAGACAAGTTCTAACACAACCATTCTCTTTCCACTTCCCACCCTCTTCCCCCTCTATCTATTAACATTGACAAATACACACAGACACCCACACACATACCTCACTAGGTACAGATATCCTAGGCTAACTACACTCAGATGAAACATTCCAGAACACAATAATCCTCAGAACCCCCCCCCCACACACACACACACACACAACGCAAGTGACTCATGACAGCATTGAATGATTAGTTGACTGTGTAGACAGCATGAATACAAGGAACAGCAATAGAGGAACTGGTTATTGAACAGGAGGGAACAGAAAACCTTCCAGCCTGTGCGCCTGAATGCGAGGGTGCAGCAGGAGACTGACACATCCCTCAGAGAGGAAGAGAGACAGAGGAATGAGACCAAAATAAAACGGATACAGGCAGGACAACATGACGTCCTCTGAGTCACAGGCATGCACAGTCCAGTTGAACTAAGACATGACACACATGACAAACCCTAATCCTGCCGTTAAGGTTTAGGTGAGCTTCGGTAGACCGTAGTGAAATGATCATCCCTCGCTATGCCTCACATTAAAGACAATTCAGACATGATCAGTGCTGTGGGCTCACAAAAACACCTGATCATTTCCATAAGAATGTTGGGTCAACATAAACCCTCTTCATCCAGCCGTAGCTCAGAGTCAAATCAGCAGAGTCTCCCTGGGCACACCCTGCACAGTCACGCACGGTTACAACACACACACACACACACACACACACACACACACACACACACACACACACACACACACACACACACACACACACACACACACACACACACACACACACACACACACACACACACACACACACACACACACACACACACACACACACACACACACACACACCAGCCTCTAACGGAGCACCATAGCAGATTTGGAGGAGGGTTAGGGGCTGGGTCTGGGAGGCGGTTCACGTCAGCGCTGCTGCGCAAGCCTTTGTTCATGTGGGGCTGATTTTAATATTTAAGTGAGCCCTGGCAGAGAGTACGTCTCATGAGCACACACTGTTCTCAGAGCAAATCTCCGCTAACGCATCTCATCAGACTGATCTGAGGTCAGGCTTTCGCTGTGCCCATTCAGTGGCCATAGTCATGAGCAGAGCCTCCTGGCTGACGCTGGACAGCGCTGGCTCGGTTGGCCGACTGAAACAAGCATGCCAGAGGGGGCAGCTCAGGTCAGTCGATAGGGAGTCCTGCTGCTGACTCGTCTCACTGCAGGAGATTGAGTGGGACTGCTCCCATCTCTGATCAGCAGGGTGCCCCCCTAGGCAGACACAGGCACACACATACACACACACACACACGCAGTCGCACACACACACACACACATACGCAGGCACACACACACACACACATATGCAGGCACACACAAACACACACACACACACACACACACACGCAGGCACACACACACAGACACACACACACAGACACACACACACTGACTCACACACACGCACAGCCAGTTATTCAAAGGCACAGATATCAAAGGAAAGACTTGTGAGTTTTATAAGTAGTGAAAGACTCCCTCGCTGTGGTCTGTCTAGTATCTCTCATGAGCTACCCGACTGCATAACAGCCCTTCAGATTCAGTGTGTAGAAGGTAGTAGGTGCAGGCTGGTGTGTCTGAAAGGGAAGTCAAGACTTTTATAGGCAGGACTTGAGCCGAAACATCACATCCTGGTTTTTGTCTTAGCCTATCCTCTCACATCGTCCTGTGATCACTCACCTGAGTCTTCTGCTCCAGATCTCTGAGTTTTACTATTTACTGTAAGTCACTTCAAGATCTGTACAAAACCTGCCTTTATCTCTGAGAGATGCATGTGCATTTGGTTCACTGAAGTGAATTCTGACATTCCTGAGGTCTCCTGTTCAGACATGTCTGTGGTCCTGTGTGAGAAACCCGACGGACCAGCCTGGCATCCCAATGGATCCTGAAACAGGAACTGTGCCAGGCACTGCAGGGATGGGAGTTCGACATGAGAACACAATAGTCCCAAATGGATTAGTTTCATGCCATTGGTTGTTCTCCAGAATACTCCCACCCGTACACTCCCTAGGGCCCAGTGAGTCTGAAGAGGACCAAACACATTTCTGAGATATTTAGCCATTCCATCTGCTGTGTGTGTTGAATGAGAGAGTGAGTGTGTGTGAAAGAGAGAGTGAGTGTGTGTGAAAGAGAGATGCATCTGTTACTGAGGGCCACCAAAGAAACCTTTCTCCATCACAGCGGGTCCATAAAAGAGGGGGAACGTGGGTATGGGGGGGGGACTGGCGTTTGAGGAGTAAAGAAGACAAAAGAGAAAAGGCGAGAGGAAAAGAGAGAACAGAGGACGGATTGAGAGGAGGAGAAGGATGATGCCTACAGACTCGTCTCTTGTCCTCTTCTATGAGAGTTCACAGGAAGTGGGACTCTTGGAAAGACAGAGTCCCTGTGTTCTACAGATCGACTGGAGAGTCACATCCTCCACAAAGACACACACACATTTCACACGCTCTCAGACACCCTAACTGTGTTGTTATCTCCCTTGCAGTTCAACAGACACCATAACCAGCAGTGTACAGTATATGATGGAGCCAGAGGTTTTGCATGTGCCCTTAACACAGATTTACGTTCAGTGCAGCTCTGTGTTATGCCCCAGTACACACAATCACAAGAAGCACTTAGCTGAGGGGGGTCAGGCCCACTAACCTCACACAGAAGTTGGAAAATGAGAGAACAAAAGATTTCTAGTTCTAAATGTACTATTTTTACACTTGCTATTTATTAACCAAGCCTGGATTTCCCCAAAGTTTTCCATGCAGTGTTTCCCCAGATTGTTAAAAAACATATACTTCCTTGTTTCAGGCCATTTCAGTCTGGCCCTGTAAGTGCTTTTAGCACCTGCACCCCTTATTCCTGACACAGAGGTCACAGGGGTCAGGAGGAAAAAGCTACAGGTGCACTAACAAGGCAACCAAACAGCCATGGACTACCTCCCCCCCCCCCATGTGGAAAAGCAATAAAAAGAGGCCATTATCACAGCCTCCGTGCTCCCTCCCTCCCGCGCGCTGGCAGTCGGAGGAGTGAACAGGCGGTGTTTGGTGCCCTTCCACGTAGTGGCAAACTAATTAGTGAGGAAAGTGGGCCAATGTGGCAGGGGAGAGAGAGCGAGGATGCGCTGGCGACTGGCACGCGTTTGGCACTCTCTACGCCATCAAACATTCATGGAGTATGGGGGCAGGGGAGGGGTGGGGTCTGGCCCTGGTCATCTACAAACCTTTATGTACGAGTGAGGCAAGATGAAAGAGTTTCCTTCAGAGCCAAATGGGCATCTGACAAATTATTTTATTTGTGTGTGTTTGGTGTGGAGTGTTTTTTCCTCATGACCTAGTTTTCAATTCACACAATACAGTTTTTTATATTCCAAGGCTTTAAGTGTAGTATTGAAAAGTAATTAACATCTTGTCTGCACTATGAGCTGAAGATGATCTCAACTGAAAGTAAGAAATAAGACATCCTGCACACAGACAAACTGCACAGCTTGTGGTTTGAGGACTGCCATTTGCCTGTAATTCTGTTTTAAGGACACACGTGACAGATCCCATCATCTTCTCAGCCTCAGTGACCCACAGCATCCGTATCTGCTCCCCTTCTGATCAGAGGCAAACGGAGCGGATGATCTCCATTACCCATGATTCCTCTCGCCAAGTGATCATCCTCCAGCCCAAACACGCTCTCCTTTCCAAATCAACTTTCCGACTCGTGCCAACCTCCCTCTGCTGCCAACCCTGCTGCCCGAGTCTTCCCTTGTGCTGACCCGAGCTCCCTGCTCTGGAGCTGCTGCTTGAGTCTTCCCTCATGCTGACCTGAGCTTCCTGCTCTGGAGCTGCTGCTTGAGTCTTCCCTCATGCTGACACGATCTCCCTGCTCTGGAGCTGCTTGAGTCTTCCCTCGTGCTGACCCGAGCTCCCTGCTCTTGAGCTGCTCGTTGTCTGCACTCTCGCTGCCCTTTCCCTCCATCTTCAGCTCAGGAAAAGAAACAACCCATTTTGACAGCAAACCACTTGCTTTCCTCCTTTCTTGCTTTGAGTCCTTCATTTGAAAGGGCAGTTCTTGCCGTCTCCTGAAGGCCTAGCACAAAACCCTCCAGAACAACGTGACCATTGATGACTAGAGCCCTGCGTGTTTGCCACCACGCCACGCTATGCAGAGCCACAACCCAATGCTCCGCTAAGCCCGGCCGAGAACCACGCCACCAATTAAGCAGCCTTCGGGGCTCCAGAGCCTCTTTAGAGTGATCTCATTTGGGAGGCCCCAGTCTCACAGGATTTCTCCACATTCCACGAGGCATTAAAAGGCCACTCCAACAAGCCCCTCCTCCCACTTCCCAATCACAACCATGAAGCCAGGCCTTTATACTCCACTGTCAAAGGATGTGACATACACTACTCCACTCGGCAGTACACCACACAATCTACAGTAACACAACACCAAAGGATGTGACATACACTACTCCACTGGGCAGTACACCACACAATCTACAGTAACACAACACCAAAGGATGTGAGTACACCACACAATCTACAGTAACACGGCACCAAAGGATGTGAGTACACCACACAATCTACAGTAACACGGCACCAAAGGATGTGAAATACATATTGAATCTGGGCAAGATGGAGGCCTACTTTTTTATTGTTGCTCTCTTTAAAGTCACCCTATCCCATCTCACTAGGCGGAGTAAAAGGAGGGATGCCGAGAATGAGAGCAGCTGAAGCATGTCAGCCTCCAGGATAAAATGAGTGCCTTTCTGGGCTTCCACAACCCACCACTCTACAATAGTAAATGCACCCTCAATGCATCTATGAGAGACCATGGGGAGTGGGGTTCATTACAGAACAGGCTCATTTTAAACCTGTGAAACCACATGTAATGATAGACAGAGAAGAAAACTCATACTTCCAACGGCATGTATTTTACATGCAAGTCCTGATGTGATACTGAGTGTAGGTTAACATTAGAATCACACTTCCACAATTTGTATGAGAGTATACTGAGTGAGAGGCATATGTAGATTTGGGCAGGAGCAGATTCTTCTCAGTCACTAAACCACTCGACATAGGTGGTGAGCAAGGGGCTTTAACACCTCTGTGTACGCATTACGAAAAAGAGGATTTTAAAACCACATTTTTTTATTTGACCATGAATGTGTTGTACACATAAATGTGATTCTAATGTGATGTCACTATGTAATACTATATGAATTTACACAATGCTTACAGAGAGTCTGCATCAAATGCAAAGTGAAATTTTGTGGTGGAACTGTGAACTTTGTGGTGGAAATTTTGTGGTGGAGCTGTGTATTCCCGTGAAGTGCATCTTGTGGAGGGAATCTTGTTTGTGTGTGTGTGTGTGTGTGTGTGTGTGTGTGTGCGTGTGTGTGTGTGTTTGTGTGTGTGTATGTGTGTGTCTGTGTGTGTGCTTGTGTGCATGTGCATGCACCATAATTCTGCATTATGTCATGTTGACACACCATTCTTTGCTCACGATGCATTCACCAAAACAAACTCACGCTCCCATACCACATGCATGTCTGCACATACGGATACATAAATTAGAACGCATGGAGCATGAACAACAGAGAACACTTTGGCAACAACAATGTCATCGCTAGTGGGGTCAAGTCTACTGGTACAAAGCGCACAAAAAATATGATAACATTTATGAAGTAGAGACTCTTAATGCAACTCTTCATGAATACATGCAGGTGTATATGTACATGTGAGAGAAGAGCGACGGAGATGAACCATTGGTCATGGTGGTGAAGAGCTAGTCTATAATAGATGTACACGGTTGCTCATAGATGTATCCATGTTCAAGCCATCAATAGACAATCTTCTCCTCAGAAACCACATGCATTATGCACACTTAGGGCAAGAAACACTACTAGCAGAATCATATATGCATCGGGGGAAGAACATATATATTCAAAAACGAATCAAATGTGCAATTCAATGTGCATAACATGAAATAACACGGACTACAAACGTTAGGAAGCCTCCAGGGTCTGATAGAGTATGATTCCAAAAGGCAGAAGGTCAGATGTGCTATGATGTATATCCTCGACCAAAAAACAAGTAGACATACATCGAATTTGCCAAAACTCACAAAACTAACAAAAAAAGGTTTCTGTGAACTGTACGTAAATTATCATGTGATTCCTCATGTCAGTTCTGAGCTATGTTTCACATCCAGTAGTGGAGTTTCAGATCCAGTAACAAATTGAGCCCAGGGCCTAGAGCCAAGACATGGTTACCAAATATGTGAAATACAGCAGCACCTCAATTCTAGAGTCTCACAGTTTCCAGTCAAAAACAGAAAGCTCAAGAACATATATTTAATGGTTGTAATTAATTACAGAGTTATTATTCATTACACACCATTAGCCTATTTGAAAACATCGCCTGTTGCCATGAGTCTTGACATATAACTTCAGTGTCATTTGTGTTGTCACAACAAACCAGAGGTGAAGAGCAGGACAGTTTCCTCTATGGTCACATGCTTTCTGTATATGGTCATTATTGAATACAACAATAGTAATATAAAAACAGGGTATTCTACAAAGAAATTAGTCCAGTCAGCCTCACGCTTGTTGAGAGGTGGGCAGCCTGGGGTTGATGCCGTCTGACTCACACTCACTAGGCGAACTCTAATCCTTCAGCACTGGCCAATTCAAAGCTGCTTCACAGCAGAGCTACTAGCAAAAACAAACCTGCTCACCAGGTCGAGCCTGCTCCCAATCAAGCACTGTATGCACTTCACCTTAAAGTCTTGCTCAATAAGACATGTGTTTAGTGTAGCAGTCCTTTAGCCCACAACAGCAACCAAATATGGATTTTTTTGGAATATTAGGCTACTGAAATCGGATTTACCAAATGCCAGAACACTGTAACTAAATCACTATTTCGTTTTTGAACGATAGGGTAGACTGTAGGATTTAGTCATTTCAGTTTGTCAAGTCTACCACTCCCTGTACCGCACTCTACCTTTTCAGGGTATCATTTCTCCAAGGCAATAAGAAGTCAGCAATGTACATCATCAGTCCCTTAGTAGAGTCAATTATAGGGCGTAAGACGGGCCATAAGTAGGCTTACTACGACCTATTTTAAAGCCCATACTTTGACAAAACACAGGTTATTGTCCAAGCAGAAAAACGACCCATAGCAGATTGCTGGTTTTGCAGCGGCTGGGATCTCAATAAATTAAAGGTATAACTGATAACGGCTGACGGCGATATTGACTGGGTCACTGACGACTCATGTCTAAAATCTCCTCTTAGCAGTTGCTGATGGAGAAGTAGCCTACCTTAGAAAATTCCAAAATTCAATGCTGGTGATTCCGATAGCTCGAAACGCGCCAGCCGAGCAATCAAAACAAAATGAATATTCCAAATAGGCTACGTAGGCGCTACGCTACGCGGCATATGATCTCAGATATCACACAATATCGAGAGCACAGCGTACATTGTGTTAAAGACAGCCTTTGATTTTTATCCTGACACATATTGAACACGAAAACGGCAAGTTACTCACCCCAGTTAAACGTCAGTGACTTCTTTGTGAAACAGATGTATTGTTGGGCTTGCGAATGTAAACAGAGACTTCAGGTCGTTCACTCTGTCATCGATGAAAGTCTCAATAATAAGCGGTATCAGTGTTCACAATAGAGAGCAAACTGCGCGATGAGAAACCCCATTCAGTGAATTGACAGGGCGGGTGAGTGAGGTCATGACGGGGATTGCCTGAGATTCTGAACGGCATCAAACATTGTAACAGCAACAATAAAATGTTTCTAATCCAGTAACTGCCGTCTGGAGAGGGGATACCCACTCTCTCTGCGTTCTACTCGCCGTCGACAACCAAGGCAGATTCCGAGGTTACAGCTGGCTTAAAAAAAACAGCTTCAACATGCCGAGACGCGTAGTGGGCTTGGTTACGTCGAAACTAGGAGAAATCAAAACCGCCGCGGTGGCTGGCCGAATGGAGAGGCTGAAGTGGAAAGGGGAGGGTGGAGAAGAGGATAGGAAACAGGGTAAAGATGAGAAGGAGGAGGGTGAGAGGAAGCGGTTTCGGTGTAGGCTACAGTGGGCATCCACATGTCTGAGGGTTCTTAACATCTATGGGAGCAGATGAGGGGCGACTATGTAGACCCAATATCGGTCTGTTTCTCTGCAATATTTTCTCCTAATAGTCATTCGTGACCCATATCATTTGTATGTAATTGAACGGTAGAAATGTAGCATATCAGTGAACGGGAACGGCCATTGTTGGCAGGCAAATCACTTTTGGGGCAGTAGACTAATGAATGTTTAACTTTCAAAGTTCCACCATGGTTTCGAAAATAGAATGTGGCCAGGTAGATCTTTTTCCTCTCAGGCAGACGTTTTCAGTTTGCAGGTCTTGGGTGGTTCCACCGAATGTGAACACTCCATCATCCGCTCAACCTAATTGCAGTAGTTACCTCTGAAACGTTTGCTTTTCAGTATAGCCTAAAATGAGCTATCCAACAAAGTGACAGTGATACGAAATAACTGCACAGAATTCACTCTCTGGGTATAACAGACCCGTGCTCTTCAATGAGAGACACTCTGCTACTGTCTAACTGGTTCTGTATTTCACAGAAAAAAACATCTGATATGAGGTTTCTCTGGTAGCATAAGAGATAATAGCAGCATTTTTTAAATAGTTTGGCAAGCTTTCCACTGCATATAATGGCGTGTACATGGCTGTGTGTGTTTATTGTCTCTTTAAGGACTTCTTTGAGAAAACAAAATAGAAACTATTAGTAGGCTGAAGGCTACTTAGGTGTAATAGAATGTTATTTTGTGCTCAGGTGGGATTCCAACTCACAGTTTTAGTTTAAGAAGTCCAGTGCATTAACTACAGAGCTTATTGGCGAGGGCTATAGCCTGTTTGCTAAAATGGATTAATCTTTTCGCTGTAAATAATGTCAATAATTATATGAATATGACATATCAAGAGTCATGGATAAGCACAATTGATCACATTACTGCATTTGTAATACCGTATGGAAATTTCGGTATTAAAACAGTGGTTCTCTTTCTGTTTGTTTCTAAATCTCTGTCAGTCACTCTCTGTTATCACCCTTGTCATGGACTTGAAAAGACACACACAGAGAACGACTCTCACAGCTTCATCTCCGATAGTCAGCAATCTGTGGGAGGAGAGAAAGAATCATGGCGTAAGGGGAAAGCCATAGTGTCACAGCATTCTGGATCAAGTTTGAATTCCAGCTCATGCTTAAGAATAGAATTATAAGAAATATTTGAAATGATAATTAGTCATATTTGACATTGATATTTCCTTGCAGTGAGCATATCCTAGAAAAGCACAGGGGAGGTTGTATGGATTTAATGTATTTTTACTTTATATTTAGGATTAGAGTGCTTAAATTCAACACATTCAAAATCAATGTCTCTTTAGCATGTGCCCTAGAGGGGACCAAAGTCAGGCCAGAGCTGGATGATTTCATAACTGAGCAGATTCCTGTGGAGGAGCTTGTGGAAACAAAGAGGAGCGTAAGGCTGACAGTCTGCTCGTGTTATCGCAATGCAAATGCAAATACCTCTACGAGTTTCAGCAAGACCTTTCGGGGACATTCCACAGCAGACACATGTTACACATATATGCACCTCACTTTCTCTGTCCTTCCCTCCCTCTTTCTCTCTCTGTGTCTCTGGGTTCTGTGCTTTCTCATGGTGGGGTAATAACCCTGTCACAGCAGGCCATAATGAGATGATGATGGTGGTATGTGGCAGTCCTGATGTGGGCGTGCTCCTGCTGTCTCCAGTCTGGCTCTCCTGCAGGCTAGCTGTCTGAGCGCTGCGGCTAAACTGGGGTTCTGCTGCTGGGCTGCTGGGGAGAACGACTTGCAGGCTCCCCCTTTATCTTGCGCTGGGCCACTGGAATGCATATGTGAAACAGCTGATAAGATTAGATGGCGTCCATATGAGACATGAAGGCTGCTGTATACCAGTGTTGTCTGGATGGGTGCTGTATGAGGTGACTATTTCAAAGTGTCTATCTGCTAATGAATATATAAGAAAACCGATAATAACATCAAACAATCTGTATGAAAATGACTGGGTTGCTCACTTACATTTCAGCCTAGACAGTCTTTGTTCAATTGTCTCAAGAAACTGAGGGGTCAATGCTGCCTCCTAATGTTCAAATGTGGTAAACACATGTGTGATTTGTTCATTTTGTTCAAGTTTTTGTTCTTGTGCTTCACATTTGGTTTAGCAGCATAATTTAAAAAAATGTAAGACACTTAATAACAGATCACAGTGTGATGTATGATAAGTGTGTCATTCATTTATTGTTGGGCACTTAAAAAAAACAGACTTATTAAATAATAGATAAGTACAGTCACAAACATTGTAGAAAGTCTTGCAGCACTATTAATACATATGTTGCGTCCAAGTTTAGCACATCACATCCTTAACACTGTTGACCATGAAACATACAGCACAAGGAATGAGAGCATTACAGTAGATCTGAACAATATTTACTACACAACAGTAGTTAACACGGCGACAGCAAATGAGCTTGTGTTTGTGTGTGGTAGGCTCCAATGATCACGTGAGGTGTGTGGGCTATGAAAACAGTCACTGGTTAAACCCCTTTGAGGCTATGACTTATCATCCTCTAGCACTCAGCTTTTTGTGAAGCTGACTGAAAACTCAAAAATGATAAATCTCCCAGAAATACCCTGTAACACGCTGTGATCTTGTGTATACACAGAGTGGAGTAGAAAGCTGGGGTGATGAGAAATGGGTAGGTCTGGCTGGATGGCTGGAGGAAAGCTGTGGATTTGGAGAGAGGAGTCAGTTGTGCTTCTGAGACTGGCGTATGGCAGGACTGAGCCTGAGACAGCCAGTTTGTGTGGGGCAGATCGAGAACTGCACTGCAAATGTGGGGAGACAAGAATAGCCCGGTCAGGTCAGAGAGGAGCACTCAGCGGGTCACAAGCTGCTTGTCCTCTTTTTCTTGCCTCTCCAGGTTCTGTTTTCACTGTCCCCTCCTTTTGTTTGACCTCTTTGTTCTGCCTTTCCCACTCCTCCGTCCTTTCTCAGACCTATCTTTCTGTCTGGCTTTGACTATCATTTCATCCGTCCTTCTGCCTTTGGCTCTCTCTATCCCCTGGTATATCACTCTCTTTCTCCCACCTAATCTCTTTCATTGCTTTCCCTTGAAGTGTTTCCTCTCTTTCTTTCACAGCTTTCTTCACCCTGTCATTACCCCCTCGCCAGGCTTCATCCCTCCGATGATCACTGTCCCATATCTCTCTATCTCTAATGCTCTCTCTTTTTTCCTCTCTGATCTTTCCTGTCGTTGCTTCCCTCAGTCCTCAATATCACGCCTTACCTCTTCTCTCTTCCCTGTCTTCCTCCCTTTGTCTCCCGGCTCCCTTGAGTCTCCCCTCCCTTCAGGCTTGTGCGTTTCGGTGCTGCAGCGAGGGCGAGGGAGACGAGGAGGTGGAGGAAGAGCGTGAGTTGGGGTAGAGCATGTCGCTCTGCAGTGACAGCTGGCTGCCCAGGTTAGCCATGCGGCTGCGCATCAGGAAGTGGGCGCGCCGCTGGAGGAGACGCTGCTGCTCCTGCTTCAGCTCCACGTAGGAGCGCGAGAAGGTGTGGAAGATGGAGGTGACGGGGAAGGCCATGAGCAGGATGCCGCTCAGGATGCTGCTCAGCGCCACCACCTGGCCGGGGATGGAGCGCGGCACCATGTCGCCGTAGCCCACTGTGGTCATGGTGATGACGGCCCACCAGTAGGTGGCGGGGATGCTGCTGAACTCGTGCGTGGCGGCCATCTCGTTCTCGATGAGGTAGAGGAGAGGCGAGAATAGGGCGATGGCCACGCACAGGAAGAGAAGCAGCAGGCCGAATTCACGCGTGCAGCGGCGTGCCGTCAGCCCTAGCGTCTGCAGCCCGAGCGAGTGGCGCGCCAGACGCATCACGTACAGGATGCGCAGTGCCCGCAACACTCGCAGCACCAGGCCCACTTTGTCCAGGTAGCTGCTGCCCGAACCCGGCTTTTTATCGCCAGTTGACGTCACGTCCACCAGCAGCGTGATGTAGTAGGGCAGGATGGCCATCACATCGATCAGGTTGAGCGGCCGGCGCAAGAAGGCCAGCTTGCTCCGGTCCTGAATGAAGCGCAGGGTGAACTCCAGCGAAAACCATGCTACACACACCGTCTCCACGATGAAGATGTTCTGGCACATCTGGGAGCACTGGCCCTAAGAGTCATGGAGAAACAACAGAAACAATATGCATGATTGAAAAGAAGAAAACATTTTTTTTTTATGTTTCAATTGACAGAGGGGATTCTATGTTCATGGAGAACCTCAGGTAAATATTTTATGACCTTGTTCCTATGTGTTACATTAATCTGGATGATTGGATAGTACAGTAACCAAATGAATACTTTGCTATGGAAGGATAATGTTTCACTGAGGATAACCTTGGCTCATTAAGAGTGTTATGAACAGTTAGCTAGAATACAGTGAAGGTATTATCCCCTGCTGTTGCTTTGTATGTGTAACCCTTTGGGGTGTAAGGTAATAATTTAAGTTGATTATTTAATAAATAGAATTAATTTAATAAATTGTATAAATAGAATTAAAAGGGTATAAATATTTAGTGTGGATCTTAGAGCGACATGATCTATTGGCCTCCCTGTGTTCCTGTGGGACCTGCTTAAAAGAAACTACTGGATCAACTGGGGTAAGAAATTCATTTTATTTGTTATTAATACTGTTTATCCACGTTATTATTTGAAAAACGTATTTAGTTATTTATACCAGTAGTTTGGATCATGTGTGTCAGCTCACAATTAACTCTGTTTAACTGTTAAATAATATCACATTCATCACCCGTCTATCTTCAAACAGCAGAAAACAATGCCGGCTGGTATTTAGTCATAGTCAGAAATCATCAGCAGATGTTAAATGCATGTTTTACAGTAGGCAACATGTCAGCTCCAAAATTCATCTGGCACACACGAAATAGACATGGATTCACATGATACAATGTTTGCCTTGATCTGGGTTAGTTATGTCGCTTATTAAATGAAAACTGTCAAGTATATAATGTATATTTAATATATAACATCTGTTATGCCACTTAAAGCATGGCGCCAGCACCAGCTGTGACTACCTCCAGTGCTCAAGGTGGCACCTACGAGGCCTGCCGTGGAAGCACCTCTAATGAAAATGATACATCCTCCTTAAGAGCAGATTCCAGTCAACATCCCCACCCCTACACTGAGTATACACAGACGTATACATCTCACACTCCTGTCATTACTGGTTCACAGGTGAACCCAGACAGGGGTCCGTTGTTTACTTATGGAGATACAATGAAACATATCGAGTCAGATGTGTTTAGATTCAATGCCCGCTCACATTGCTCTTGTTAGCACTCAACAGATGCAAAAATCTCTTGATTTGACTGACTCACCACAGTCCTCCACTGACACTCAGACTGACAAGCTTAATGTTCGGTGCCATCAGCGCATGAGCGACAAGCATGTATGCCCCACTGTACTAACCTCCAGTAGGGATGCACCGATACCAGTATCGGGTATCAAGCAGATACTGTGCTCATATACTCATACTTGTACTCATCAGAATTCTCTGATACCACACACCGATACGACTGCATGGCAACAGTGCACGAAACTGAGTCTTGCACACCTAAAAATCTTTAAAGAAACTGTAAAAAAAATCAGTTTCTACAGGTCCTGTAGTTTCAGTTTCTGTAGAAAACGTAATGTGCCACACTGACTTCCCAACCATCC
Source organism: Clupea harengus (assembly GCF_900700415.2). Taxonomy (NCBI): domain Eukaryota; kingdom Metazoa; phylum Chordata; class Actinopteri; order Clupeiformes; family Clupeidae; genus Clupea; species Clupea harengus. Next base: position 16,666,597 of record NC_045155.1, on the reverse strand, counting down.
ATGGAAAAATTATTGTTTCCGCCTGAGGCAGCAAGTGCTCTGGAACAGTGGACATGCAGCGTTAGACTAATGTTACACAAACACATAAACTAGTGATGTAAGCACTTTAAGAAGCTATTCATTGCAGTGAGATTTTATTTTCAGTTGTCAAAACTGGTGGGTATACGAAATTGGTGATCACAAAAAGTGGTGGGACATGTCTCCTGTGTACATTTTGCCTATGGATACCAGTACTAATTGTCAATGAAAAACCTGCTTCAAAAAGTGGGAAATTGTTGCATACTGTCTCCTTAATATCCATGTTTAGTAATGCTGGTGTGCACTTTAATAAAGGCCCGGTTTTACACAAATATGATTTTCTGCTTTTTTAAACACTGAATCTGCGATGCTGCCATGATTTCAAAATAGGATGAGTGCCACAAAGTTCCACAAGGGGGCAGACCAGCAACAGTCAGGTTGTCTGCATGTGAAGTAAGAGATGGGACACCTCCATGCTAAAGCTCCAGTCTATTCAGTGTGAGGTGGCCACCACAGATCAGTGGCATGCACTCCACCCTATTCTTATGCTTTGTCTGGGAGAGTGCTGTTGCACCGAATCCTAATCATCCCTTGATGTAGATGGACAGGAGCATAGAACTCGAGGTAGACAGGCATAACTCAACTGCTTTTCGTCAATGGCACAAGGTCTTTATTACCCTCGATTTCTGTGCTACAAAATAACAGTACATTCTGTATAACAAATAATAATGAACTATTCACAGTTGTTACATCAAGATTAAAAGCACTCTCTTATCCGTCTCTCTAAGAGAGGTCTATTGATTATCTTTTGAAGGGGACACCTTCCAGGGTTGACTTTGCAGCAGCTCTGGAGAGAAAGTCCTTTAAGATGATTTTCCTTTCATCAAAGTGTGCCTGAATGTGCTGTTGTACACTAGAGGGAGTCACAGTACTTTAAATTGTAAACAGCGTGAGTGTTACATCAGATACATCCACCTTCACCCCTGTCTAGTTCACACAATCACTTCTCGCCAAACACAAGGGGCTTACACCTTGCTGGCTGTTGCCATCATGGCTTAGTTCAGATCAAGGTGTTGATGATGTGTTGCGTTATCCAAGTGAAATGAAATGTGCTAAAAGTGAAGCAGGAAAAATATGAAGTGTCATGTTGGACAGGTTTCCATCTAACTTTTTAATCCAAAGTTTGACCATTCGAATAGGAAATCGAATAAGTGGAGTCATTATATTTTGTTATTGCAATGGGCACAAATTACTTCCTTAAGCAGTCTTTAGTACAGTGGAGTTAAAGGATCCTCCAACTTAAAACACTCTGCTGTCTGACCAGTAGGCTCGAGAGCTGCCCCCAGCACAGAGCCAGCCTTCTTTATCAGCTTGTTCAGTTTCTTAGTGCCACTGGCTCTGATGCTGCTGCCCTAACAGACGGCTGCAAAGAAAAAAAAATACACTTTCATCAACAGATTGCTGAAAGATATGCAACATCTTGCTGCACACATTGTATGACCTAAGCTTCCTCAAAAAAGTAGAGTCTGCTCTGTCCCTTCCTTTAAACAGCCTTAGTGTTACATTTCCAGTCCAGTCTGTTGTCAAGGTGAACACCTAGATATCTGTAGTCCTCCACCTCTTCACCCCCAGGATGGAAATGGTGTTCATCTTAGTCCTGGTCCTCCTAAAATCCACAACCATTCTTCATCTTAGCCACATTTAAGATAAGGTGGTTGTTCCCACACCACACCACAAAGCGGTCCACCAGTTCCTTGTACTCCGTCTCCGGTCCACCACTGACACACCCCACAACTGTAGTCATCCAAAAATATCCGCAGATGACAGGACTGTGAGTTGTAAGTCTGAGTTATACAGGGTGAAGAGTAAAGGTGAGAGTACAGTCCCCTGCAATGCACCTGTGCTACTAACCCCCTGCTCAGACACACATCCCCTCAGTCACACACATCCCCCACACACATCTTCTCAGTCAGTTTTTCATTTGTAGAAATACAGCAGATGGACATTTGCATTTTTTTCACAGAATTTTCACAAATGCGCTTTAAAGTGAGTTGGATGGAATCCGAGCTACTGAGAAGCTCTTATCTTTAATGTAAAGAGACACATTTAAGGTTTGTCTGGCAAAGCAAATGGCTAAATTATGCCGCAGTGATCTCAGATCATATCCTACTGCTTTTGAATTGATTTCCACTCGGGAGAGAGAAAGCTCGCTGTGTTATAAAACAAACTCCCACTGAAGTCGAAAATGGCTTGAGTGGACTTAAAAGGGAGCCACTGGGGTAGAGCTGTGTGCATAATGTGGTTTGCCTTCATGCAGACTTTAGGGGTGCTAAAGATGGGACTGTATCTATCATCGGTGTCAACAAGCCCTGCCCAGCACTGTAATGGGTTTTGAGGACATAGGAGAAGCTGAGGCAGATTTATATCTGTCTGGATTTATATCAAATAATGTCAATCAAGCATCCTTTATGCATACTTGAAAGCGCAGTCATACTTCCAAAGAAGGCTTGTAATCTTGTAATGTCAAAAGATGCATGTATGTCTAGTAATGGCTACAGCTCACTGTGGAAAAATATTTTGCACTAGAATAATGTTATATACAGTATAACTTGGTGTTTGAAGGCCCCATATTTCACTGCATTCGCAAGGGGTAGAGACCCTGCATAGACTTTTAGCACTGCCAGGAGACGCTCATTCTTTCAGGATTTATCTGAACAGGAGGCACAATGCCTTAAACAGAAAGCAAATGAACACTGGTCCAAGCCTGCCATGTTTAATTGTCTGCCATAGAGGCCAGTGTTCTTTCTCGCTGCCCTGATTGATGCAAGGCCATGGTAACAAGCCTAATGAGCTGACTAATTGAATTAAGGAGCAAGTGGTCTATCAGGGACAGAAATTTTATGGGCCAGCTTATATTTTCCCTGAAAAGATTCAGACCTTACAAGTGTGTGAAGCAAATGTTTTTAATGTGTAAAAAAGGCACTTGCACATGAAATACAAGTGTCACGGTATCTTTAAAAAAAAATAACTTAAAGAATAAGCCCAAATCTCTGACATTGTGAAATATATCTAAAAATGTCCCATGGGGCTCTGTTCACGTCACACTACGCACAGTTAATAAAATAGTGAAAAGGTCTGGGTGTATTAAAAAAAAAAACAGTTGGTATTTCTCCCCACATCAGCCAACATGTTGGAAAAATGGTGTAATGGCTAGCATAAGTGGGTTGGCCTGGTCAAACTCACTATGTTACAGTGCATCATAATTCTGTTATCCTGTTTCAGGTTTGCAACAACTTCCCTTTGCTTCTTTTTGTCATACAAATGATGTCACACACTTTCACTTATATATGAAGATGAGGCAGTGAGGTGGCCAGTTTAGTACTGTAAGTGAGGCTCTGAGGTGGCCAGTTTAGTACTGTAAGTGAGGTTCTGAGGTGGCCAGTTTAGTACTGTAAGTGAGACTGTTTGGTGGCCAGTTTAGTACTGTAAGTGAGGCTGTTTGGTGGCCAGTTTAGTACTGTATGTGAGGCTGTTTGGTGGCCAGTTTAGTACTGTAAGTGAGGCTGTTTGGTGGCCAGTTTAGTACTGTAAGTGAGGCTGTTTGGTGGCCAGTTTAGTACTGTAAGTGAGGCTCTGAGGTGGCCAGTTTAGTACTGTAAGTGCTCCATTTCCCAATCCCCTCTGAGTAGGTCTTAATTGTATTTGTAGAGTATTTGGGATTGTTATCTTGCTGAAAGATGAGGTACCCATAGTTGTAGCACAATGAAACTAAATCTGCTCATATTTCTCTGCATTAATCATGCCATGAAGTTTTAGCAGTTCCTCTACAACACAGGCTGACATGCACTCTAAGATCATATTAAAGTTACCACCAGGTAATAGCACTTCTCACCTATAAAATCATGAAACTCTGAAAAGGACAGCTTCTCTTTTTAGAGCCTACATTATGTTTGCAACTAGACTGAATTTGCAGTTTGCTCATGGGAAGAGACTTAAAACAGACTGGTCAGACAAAAAGAGTTGAACTGTGGATGGTCCACAGGCCTATACCTCACAATAACAGGAACATTAGGAGCAGTTTGCTTGCATGAGGAAAATCTAAGAAGGAAGTTCAGAAATGAATTTAATCGGTAAATGGATTCAGTCACTAAGTTGTGGATGCATTCTCTCAAGTTGACGAATCAGGAAGAACTCTGGACCAGTAAGTGGGGCCGATGCAATAACACTGGATATAATGACTGAATTTGGCTTACTTCCATGCTATTGATGACAGCGATTAGTGTGAGATTAGAAGAGGAGGGCATGCAGTAGCCCTTGGCCCTTTTCTAAATTTACACCTTTGAAAATGATAATCCGGGGGTTTGGAACTGATAGTGCCATAGGTCTTTCTCAGGCCATCAGTAAACCTATTCCAAGTCTATTGCAAATGATCTACAGATAATTTTCTATGATTCTATTGTTCTTTTAAAAATCATTACAGTAATGTCTGGCTAGGCTAACTTGGTTGAGGTCAGAATTTGGTAATCCAAAGACGCAGTATATAGGCAGCGGGGCAAACAAGATAAACTTATTTTGATGTGTGCGCATCAGTGTGTGCATTGCATGTGTGTCTGTGTGTGTCTCATGTACGTGTGAATGTGTGTGTGAGTGCGACTAACTTACATTCTCCTCCTCCGCCCTCATGGCGGGCATGGTGCTGATGGAGAGGTTGACGGCAGTGATGGTGACGAACAGCACTGACAGGCAGGCAAAGATCTTCCCTGGCAGCCCAGACTGCGGCTTCTCCACCATGTCCCTCAGCTTGCGCATGCACAGCCCTAGACGGGTTTCCCCAGGCGGCAGCTTAGTCCGCCGTCTCCCGCCGTCACTGTCCTCTTCGTCGCCGTTCTCGTCCTCCTCCTCTTGGGCGGCGCGCTCCATCTCGTCACACTCCTCCACGCGCTGTATCACACGCCGGCGGCAGCACCACTCCAGGTTCTCCTCGGCCACGCCCCAGTAGAGCAGCTCCTCGCGGAAGGACAGCGCGCACATCTCGCGCAGCGTGCGCAGCTTCCCCGCCCGCAGGAACGTCAGGATGCAGCGGAAGGCGCAGGGGCTGCGGTCGAAGAAGTACTCGTTGTGCGTCACGTCGTAGTCGTCGCACACGCGCAGGATCTCGTCGAAGCTGCTGCACAGGCGCAGCTGGCCCAGGCGCGACAGCGGGAAGTCCTCCAGCGTGGTCCAGGGCAGCTGGTAGCGCAGGCCGCCCACGTTGATGATGACGTGGAGGCGCCGCACGGCACCCAGCGGCTGCAGGGCACTCTCGGGGCCCAGCGTGGCTCCGCTGCAGGGCGCTGCTGCTCCGGCCTGTGGGGTGGAGGCCGCGCCGTTGGTGACAGTGCCGACGGAGGCGCCGGGGGCATGGCTGTCCTCTGGGAGGAGCTGAGCGCGCTTGTAGTAGAGACCTTTGGCTGCCTCACGCTCCTGGATGGGAGGAGGGTTGAACGAGATGTCCGAGGCACAGCTCAGGGCACTGTAGTCGTAGTCGGAGCCATCGCCCGCCAGGAGAGTCATCTTCACGCTGACGCTCACGCAGCAAACATCCCGTGCCTGCTCACAACCACACACTTACCTTCACCAGCATCCCTACGAAAGGGAGAGAGAAAGAGGGAGTTCAAAGTTCAAAGTTCAAAGCGATGTATAATTACCTATGCTTTGTGTTTGTTTTATCCTTTTATCCATCTATTTCATTTTTTTTCTTTAAATCCTGTTTTTCATCTTTTTATGTTTTATCATTTACTTTTGATACAAATGTATGTCTTTGTAGACTGCTCTGGCAATATTGTACACTGCAGTCATGCCAATAAAGCACAGTGAACCAAGTGAGAAAGAGGGAGAGCGAGAGAGAGCAATGACATCTGGTAAATGTATATTTAGAAATTCTTGAAAGAAAAATATGACTCAAGATCAAACAGGAGGTCTATCTACAGTGTATTATAAACTGTATATATTCATATCCTTGGATCTGATCTATTTTCAATGACGTAATGAGTCAAATCTTTCAATTATTTCATCTACACCGATTCTGAGTGTTAAATATGTTAGTGCTGATATTTGACAACTGGACTGATCCAGCTTCAGATAACTGTAAGATGATACATCCATGCGTCTCTATCTCCGTTAGCAATGATGTCTTTGCGCCATAAGGACTGTGGTAGCACTACAAAGCACTTAAAATCACATCTGTGAGCACACAAAGGCAAATTACACACCACAATGCAACAGACTACTCTTTGATGACGCCTGACCAAGATGGTAATTGCTTCCTCTGAGAGACAGAAACGACCTAAACAAACCCAGAAAGCATTAGCTGTGGCGAGTGGCCCCTCTCTTAGATGTATATACTGCTTCACACTGAAGCCGCTTGTGGCCACTTGTGTTCAGCGTAATGCTCAGAAAGGCTTTCTTGAATGGACGCCGCCAACCAACCTGTGACTCACATCTGTACTAAGCAACAGGGACCTTCCTCTGATAATTCTAACCCTAGGACAAATGTCAGTGTCCTACACACCATAGCATCCAGCCTACAAGTGAATCACACTCTTCTTCAGAAAAGTATGTGCGATGTGCTCTATGGTTTCCTTAGAGCTTTTCTGGTTTGGTGGAAACAACAATAACATTAGCTACACTGATATCAGAGCACCAGATGCAGGGGATTACTGTAAGACAAATTTTAGGAGGGCGGGGGTGTTAGGGTAGCATGTCTCTGCATGATTTCCCAGGGTTTTGTGAGGATGGTTCCATTTAGGAGATTATTTTTGACCATTCGCAGACATTTAGCTGTGCAAACTGTTCAAAATAAGCCCCTTCAGTTGTTGAGGTAGGAGCTGCAAGGTTGTAATTGCCAATGAACTTCAAATTGGCCATCACCTGTAAGCGGTTTTCAATATATATACTTTTATATATACTACATTGTGTCAGGTAATATTGATGCATTTCTTGGTATTTGTTTTTGATATCTTCACACAATTTTTGGCCCCTTTTGACCTTTTTGTTATCCCTCACCCATACCAAGAACACAGTGCATACTTAAACAATAGAGTAAATACCAGTATACGTATATGTCACAGAATATAGTGTATGAACAAACGCATAAAAAGTGAAGGTTAGGCATTGATATTTCATTATAGAAGTAGGCCTGCTACTGCAAGTACAGTTTTCTCACATGTTAAATCATCTTCTCAAAGCATGATCTGTCAAATATTTCATTAATATTTATGTAAAATATAATTAGCAAGTTACCTTTACTTAATTTAAAGAGAACCCATATTTTTTCCATTAACTTTTCGTTTCGTTCTCATCATTTTATATGTTATCTTTTCCATACTATAACAATCATCTGCTGTTTCTAGCCACTTGTTTGCCTTGGAAGGTTCCTGTCTCTTGTTATTTGCTTGAGTGCTGTAATTCTCAGAATCCCAAAAAGATGTAATTCTTCCTTTTGTAGATTTTTGGTTCTAGATACCCATCTTTCCCAATCATTTGTTCTATTAATTGTAAAGTATCTGACCACCAACCATCATAAAAGCTGTTTGGAATCAAATCTGGGTCCCATGCTATTCCTCTTTAAAAAGTGGTTTCTTGTTCCTTGACTTATTGGTTTATTTATATGTGGAAATAGAAGTGCTGAGTGCTGAGAAGTGCAATTTAGACTCGATGAGCTTCCATTTGGGACTCGACTCATTATTCATATTAAGATCGGTTTCACCAGTCCTGCGTAATAATAATGGATTAGATTTGGTAGTGCAGTTTGTCTTTTGGCTTTTTTCCATATACATTTTCTCAGCAGCAAAAAACATCTGGGTGGTAATGGCAGGTTCTGAAATAGAAATAGAAAATTTGGCATTTTTTCATCATTTTTTTTTCACATACTCAAATCTTGATTTACTGATTTCTCCTAAATGATGTAGGTGATCAAAATGATTAGGTGTGGTTACTCCCAGATATCTCACTTCATTTCTGTCTTTAAGAAACTAATTTAAAGTCTAACTTTAAGAAACTAATTTAAAGTCTAACTTTAAGAAACTCATTTTAAGTCTAACTTTAAGAAACTCTTTAAAGTTATAAAGGACATGACAACTTCTTTAAAAGCTTTTTCAGCATCTAACATCAATGTCAACATTTGTTGCTTCGTTTGTGTAATTGTATAATCAATTACATTAATTGTTTAATCAATGACGTTAAGGATATGCCGCATATTGTCACTTAAAAACAATCCTGTTGGGTCTAGGTTAATTATTTTAGGTAATATGTGAAAGTCTGTTTGCTATATATGTTTATGTAAATAGCTTTTGATTTACATTTAAGAGTTATATTGATCTCTACGATGAACATTTTGTTCGGGTCTTTCCTTCTTTAGGTATAACAGTAATGATTGTTGAATTCCATGTGTCTGGCCAGCTCCCTGATTGTAAAATCTCATTAAAAGCTCTACTCAAGATTACTACATATCTAAACTCTTTGTAAAATGCATTAGTACATCTATCACTTCCAGGACTCCTTCCGGTTTTAGGAAGCTTTAGTAATTCCAGGTACTCTTTCATTTTCTGTGTCTACATCTACTGCTTCTGGACTCTGGCGGTTTTGATAGTAATCCCGAAAACATCATGCTATTTTCAATTTCCCTCTCTTATACGTGGAGTTTTTGTCCATCATGGTGGCTATTGCAGATTTTTCTCTCTTCTCGCTTTCACTGCTTTTGGAGTGTTATCATAATAGGTTTGTCTACAGAGCATGATACTTTTGTTCAATTCGCCTGAAAAGGTTTCGTGAGGATTTAACTTAATTTATACCAATTTGTGACGATGGCTTGAAATGGTGGATAAACCTTATTATTAGACTGAGAGAGATAAGTGTAGTTGCCATGGGAGTTCAGCTGACAACCTGTTGCTAATTCTGGCAGTCATCACCCACACCACAGAGAAAGACAACACATCTCACTCTACAAGAGCTGAGTTTTTCTCAAACAGACGCTCTTGAATTTACTCTAAACAATATACGTATGCAATTCTTGTCAACTTGTTACCCCGACCTATCATGTTCCAGACATGCTTGTCCTCCAGTAGTAAAAGGCATAAGGGATTAACTTCTGTTTAATTCATGTTTATTGATATGTTGTGCATTGTCACACTGAGCTGTATGCAACAAAAAGCCAAGTAGAAACAGCACAGCATGGAGGGGGGTGAATATTTGTTTTTCAGAGGTTACTTTTCCTCCTTTTGTTGTCAGGTGTATCAGTCCAGTCCTTTCTTCCTAGCCTTCTTTTTAACTGCATAGAATTCCAGGTTCTAAATTTGTACTCTTAAGAACAAAAGGTTCCTCTGCCGTTCCTGTGAAGGTAAAGGTTCTATCCTTTGAGCTTGTTAGTCTTAGGGATTCTTCTATAAAAACTGCAATTGTGTAGCTGATAGACAAAGGACCTTAAAACATATTACAAAGAATACTTTGTAACAGCACAAGCAGCAAGGGCTTTTCAGTGGAAACAGTGTACATGTAGAACATTAAACGGTAACATCTGCAGCCTGAGTCAAACCTCCACCCCGCTGCTGTATCACAGCCTCCGTGGCCCGTGTCCAAACTAATTAAATCAATTACTGTGATTAAGGCAGCTGTATTAGAGTGCCACAAATGAGGGTCTTTGCATCTGACCACCAATCACAAGGGTCCCTGCCTCGCCCTCGGCTGCTAAAAGTGGGAAGTGTCTGTGCTTATTAGGCAGCTGTGCTGTCAGTCAGAGGGAGATGATTACAGTCGCCCTTTGCTCTTCCGCCTGTCAAGACAGAGAGAGGGAGAGGGAGAGAGTGGGAAGGGGCTACAACCCTGCATCTGTAGTTATCATAGCTTGTTTAATTGTATTTTTTATTTCTTCATGGAAATCATTCTAAAGAGATATCATTCAGCTAAACTCGTAAATTGGCAGTCTTGAGTGTTCAAACTGATTCAAATTGCTTAGACCCATGACACCCTTGACGACAGATAGACACAAAGACAGATAGAAAGATAGATGTGTCAGATACAGAGATACAGAGGAAGAGAAGTCATTCGAAGAAGAGAGAAAGAGCTCCAAGGATTTGAGACTACTAATAGCCAAGGAATTCTTCTTGCAGCAGAGAGCAGGCTGAGGTCTGCTTTCTCCACCCTGTTCCTCCATCTGTGTGTGTGTGTGTGTGTGTGTGTGTGTGTGTGTGTGTGTGTGTGTGTGTGTGTGTGTGTGTGTGTGTGTGTGTGTGTGTGTGTGTGTGTGTGTGTGAGTGAGAGTGAGAGTGTGAGTGTGAGTGTGATATCAGCTCAGCCTCAGGGCCTTTTCTCCAGATTGTCTGTGAGTCACTCTTTCCCAGCATAGCTTGTATCATGTCTCTTTCTCTACATTGCTTTTTCCTTTCACTCCCTCTCTTTCTTTCCCTCTCCATCCAATGTTCAAACACATCTATACTCAAATGTTACACTCCAAATATTGGTTGTCCATTGAATGAATACTCCACACCCTCTGCATAAATCCCATTTAAATGTCTGGTCAAGCAAGCAGGCTATCTGACACTGGTGCTCTAAACACCACTCAGGGACAGCAGAGATCTACTGCGACAGTTGGAGTTTCAGCTCTCTGTCTCACAGTGTGTTGATGGGATATGTATGCCAGATTAATAACAGGAAGGAATGAAGGAGCCCCTCCGTTTTTTGTTACTGTAGCTGTTGTCATTGGTGGCTGGCTGTATTGACACTCCAAAAGAGAATCTAGAAATAAGGTAGACATGTTTACACAGATTATCGGCATACTGAAATAAGGTAGACATGTTTACACAGATTTTCTGCATACTGCATTTTATGTGAGCAGTGTATACCGGTGACCAGTGGGGCTGATGTACCTCATATTCACCATACTCTTCCCATCTCCTACAGCAGAGAATGCCACTCCTGCACCACTCGTCCCTTCTGTGGGAGACTCCCCATGTGATCAGTAATGGGTATCTTCCCAGATGCCCTCAGAAACGATAATAATCTCCATCACAGACCACACTAATCTGATACCACAGCTAGCTGCTATGCATCAAAACTGTCACAGTGGCTGTATGCCTTTTTATTAGAAAAGAATGAGCAACGGTTCCCTACCATGGCTGACAAAGTATTGAGGACATGAATCAGAAACAGCACTCTGCTATGTACAGAAGAGCTGGCAGTGGGCATGACTTGCATCTTGTATAAGGTTTGGTTGTTTGACAACAGCAAGTGCTATGTGATGTGGTAAAGCGAACCATTGGTCGATCTAAACCCATCTCACAAGTTCTCATTCTGTAAACCTCCATCGCTCAGCAGTAAGCCATGAACACTATTCTCATTCTCTCCAGGCAATAACTGTATACAGCTAGGAGTATGAAGGGGAAGGTTCAGCGTGGTAAACTTCAGGGCAGTGTATCCACTGCTTAATGTTCTTTTCTTTTGCTTTCCTTTCTGCACGTGTACACACACTCATTTTTATATGGTGAATATATACACACACACAAACAAATACATGTTCAAAATGAATCCTCAAGTTGGGGGAGATGAATATGCCTGAAGCCAAACCCAGTGAGTGAGCGCTGTTGCAACTCCAGCAGGACCTGGAGAGAAGAGCGAGAAGGCGTAGTTTCAGATGTTTAGGTGGGCGGACTTAATAAACGGCTGGGTGTGCAGTACAAGCAGCATTTTCAGGCCTCAAACAGGCTCCCCCCCCCCCTCCCAGCCTCAGCAGGGTCCATGGTCCTCATGAAGGGCCTGACTGGAGATGCTGCTACCCCCGCCCCCCCCAACACCCGCTCTGCTGCTGACACACTGTAGTTAACCTTTGCCATCGCATCACTGTTGCTATTCCTGGATGCCTCTTCAGAATAGTGTTGGATACTGCCTTGTATTGTTATCACTCATTTCTGTGATTCATAGTTGCCTAGTGTGCCTCCTGTTTGAGATACTAGGTGCGTTTGCGTGTGAAAGTTTCTTTGTGTTTTATGTGAAAATGCTCTTCAATAGAGGCAATACGGATTTTAACTTTTGATGTCAATTTTCAAGGAGATGAAATTACTAGAATGTACAGTACACATCATAATGTGCATCATTCATCAACATGTGCATCATGCAAAAGAGATCTCAAACTTTCTCAGATCCTAAAACACCACAGCATGGGATTATAACTCAATGACAAATCTACGCATTGCTGTTTTATGGATTGCTGCCAAACCAATTAGACTTTTGTTAATCTGATATTGGGGGGAAGGACTGGTGCCAAATGGATTCTTCCGGGCAGGTAGGTAAAGTTGGTCGAAGTGGAGCCATTTCTGGTTAAGATTTTTCCAGTGATTTTGTGCCATGCGAAGAAATAACAAAAAAGTAGGCTATGTTGACGGGTATTTATATGCTCTGCCTCTGATTCCTCATCCTGCAGTACTGTAGTGATGTCCACAGCTGACCTTATTGTGTTTGTCTTCCTCCCTCAAAAAACTGAATCTGATTCTCTGTTGTTCTCAGGTTTTACTGAGAGCCATTACATAATCATTACATAAGCTTTCTCCTGCAGCTAATGTTTGACCACATTACCACATCACACACACACTCACACTGTACCTCTAAGGTGATAGGGTTACATTAGTTTCCATTAGACTGGGACTGTTAAAAGTATGACAAATCATTATACTCAAAACTTGGGTTATGTAAAAGAGAGCTGTATTTGCTTGTCATTAATGAACAACCTAATACTGAGTGTGAAATGTGTGTATTGTACACATGTGTACAGAAAAGGTGGAAAACATGTCTATTTTATCAGCTACATCACATCTGCCAAGTAAAATTAATGTACAGTCACCACACCCCCTAACCCCACAACATACACATGCATTTTATTGAATCCTATTTTATTGATCAACAGTGAATGCTGAATCTCTTAGGTGGCTATTTAACTATAATGAGTGCTATTTTGTTGATTTTCCAAAACCCCATATATTTTCTCAGAGGGATTTAAAAAAAAGTGTTGGATAGCTTAACACCAGTCATCAAGATGGATAAATGACACTGTTGTTTGTAGCATGCACTTTCGGAGCAAGGATCTGTGTACAATAACCAGTGGTCTGAACAAGGTTAGGAAGACTATATACAACAGCCAGTGGTCTTTTCAGGGTTAGGAAGACACGGTGCCTTTTTCCATGGTTTCTGACAGCACCCCAGCCCATTTATGACAGGTCGACTGAAAGACTAGTGTTTGATGTTCGTCGAATGGTACCTTCGGAGAAGACTTGCCATGATAGAGAAAGTGTTGCTGTTGCTAACGTCGCCTAGCCATTCACACCTTAGGTTAATTAGCGAACGTCCTTCATGATAGCAGTAACTACAGAAGACAGTCAGTATATCCATGCATCTGCCCGAAATTCATTTATGTGGTTATGGTCTTACGGCATGTCCAAATAGTGAAATACACATTAATGTGATGGTACATTTTTCACATTAGTGGTGCATAGCAAAAGCGTCACAGTTCTGTTTGTACTCTATGCTTACACCTGTCTTGTGTGCTCACATCAGGTGCACTGGATGCAGCTCTACAGAAGAAGTGGAAGCACAAGTCAGAAGGCTGACACTCCTGCAGCAGCTCCAGCTCTACAGATTGGTGAGTGGGCTTTCAACAAAGGCAGGTTACTCTGGTCTTCCCCTTGAATGTGCTGTGTGATCTCCGCCTTTTTGCGCACACATTGTCTGTACTTTCACTTTCCTACTCTTCTACACACACACACACCCATACACTCACACACACCCATACACACACACACCCATACACTTACACACAACAAATCAAGTCCAGTTGCACCGGCCTTAAGTAGTAAGCACCGGACCAGAATCTAGAATATATATCTCTTCATTGTTGGGTTTTTGGATGTTATTTGATTAGTGCTTGTGACGACAACATAATAATTATATAATTAATTTGTCCCCCGATCCTCCACCAACACACAGAAGAAGCCAAGTGCGTATCTCCCTCTCACGCATGCACACACTGTAAATGGAACAAAATCATAACAAAAAGTTGAATGAATTCACCTTGTTTCTCAGACACACACACACACGCACACACACACACATATCTGGATAATTGGTGTTTACAACCCAATCACCTGGACTTGCTACCAAATGGGTGCACAACAATACCACAGGGATAGACATTTACTTGGCAAATGTCTGTATACTGCTAAAGCCGTGCTGCCTGATATTTTTTTTTATATGATCTTTTCCTGTCCTTTTCCTATTCCTGTATCAATATAACTTGCCTTCTGAAACAGTTCATGTTTACCTGAGTGTGTGGTTTGAGTCAAGCTTGTGGCTTACTGGTGCAAGCCACAGGGAGGAAACATATTACAATTGTGCCGGTGTGTTGGTAGTGCGCTGTCTGGTACAGGTGTGCAACAATGTGGTTACAAAATCCTCTACCTGCAGTGCACGAACTGACAAACCCCCTACAGTCTAACAAATTTGGCAACACGAATGTTCTTCTGCAATATCTACATGGTGGTGTCACAATTTTAAGTAAAAAAAGTAGTTAGTATTGTTAATTGAGGCAAGGTGAGTGGGACAAATTAGTTAAATCCCCAGAACCTGAATTTGTGGAGCAAAAAACGAAACTGTCTTATCGCAGTTGATCCTTTGAGAGCATGAAGACGTTGAATTATTTAAGACTTAAGACTTATTTGCTTTACAAGTCGCCAAATAACTTTTTACAAGTACATTTGCTCATTAATGTATTGTTAGTTTAGTCCACACAGGAAGGCGCAGTCGTTATTAACACAGAGTGTCACTGAGGTTATACAGGGGTCATTACTGTAGGAAATGTCATGTATCATGTAGTATTGCTGTGGCATTTGGCATTAGACAAATATCAGTGCACGTTATGGGCTACATAACTCTATCGACAAAATTCGTCAATGATCTGTTGAACATCTGAGTATGTGTGTCTCAGTAAGCTGAAATTTTATTTCATAACATTTTAGTTTAGTTGTTTAGTAATTCAGTTCCAAACTAATAAATTAATTTTCAAATTACGCCATTCAGATTCAGAATAAGCCATTGGAAGAACCTTCCTGTTCTGTTAATGATAATGATAATGTTAACCAGATGCTAACCATACATTTTGTTTTACTGAAAAACTATTACAGTAAACAACTAACGAAGACTTCTTCGAGGCAGGAGAAGAGGAGCGGCCCCCATTACCCCCCAAGCCCAATAACATTATATTAACAGTGTTATGGCTTTTTCGGTGTGATAATAGGTAGTTTCTATGTAGGGAGTGTTGACACAGAGGCAGGGTTTCTCTTGGGAAATAAAAGGCCTTGGAAGTGGTCAAACACTCATCAACAATGACATTTCCCTTAATCAGTTTCTGACATGCTCTATGCCTGACAATGAATGCCCCTAACAGTGTTTGATCCCACCAAGTGATTCCCTGAATCAAAGCATTCCCAGTGGAGTGACAGCGATTCCCACAGAATGTCTGAGTCCGTGACTCCATCAGCCTTAGTGTTGAGAGGGGCTGGGCAGCTGGCAGGATCTGATGGAGGGGATGCCATTCTGATGCTGTGGAGGGACTCGGAGAAGAAGAAAAAAGTGTCCTTCACAGCAGACATCTGCAATGGAGGGTGACAGCTACCTCTGTGTGTGCAAAGGGACACTTTAGCTGATTCTTTGAAGCCCTGAGCTTTTCAATGAGGGCACACTGCTCTGGAGTGATTCTTGACAATAGGAGTGTCAGAAGGTGAAATTGAGGTGAGGCGATTGAGAGGAACGGGGTTGCTTTTGATGAGACAGAAATACTCTGTGCAGGTTCACAAAACATTGGCTTTGCTTAGCACTGATTCTGAGGCAGTAAATCTGTTACTGATTGTTGTGATACAGTTTGCAGTCGTGCAGATTGGCATGCCATAGAGGTGCATTTATTCACAGTGACTTCCAATGTTGTGAAGACATATTTGAACTTGAATTTCACTTTGCACTGATGTTTCCCAGATCTCTGAGGGAGAGCAAGAGAACGAGGACAGTGCCCTGCTCCTCTAATTAGGAAGTTCATCTCATTTCAACTGAGATCCCTTTGGTAATGGCATGTCCTGCCCTTCACCTCCACCGTAGTCTACTACCGCCAGAATCTCCAACACACACACACACACACACACACACACACACACACACACACACACACACACACACACACACACACACACATGGTGGTCCTATGTCCCCAGGGAATCTCAGAATATAATTAATCCCACATAGAGCAAAGACATGCAATTACAGCTGATACAAGCACACAAGAAACCATTAGCCTTTCTCATTAAAATCATACATGACATACATGTCTATGAGGGTGATTTATTCTCTTACTGCAGGATGTCACCTTTGCTTAGAGATGACCAGGTTCAAGCCACTGTTGCTGCTATGATCTACTGTTATTAATTAAACTTACTTATGATGAGTTATGATTGGGAATGATAGGTTTGTCAGGGGACAGAGGGAAAAGGAGTACAATGAACTCTGAACTGGATTGTGGCCTCATGTGGCCCACCCTGGATCCGCATCAGATCAGGACCATATGTGTGTTAGTCACCTCCTGTGTTTGGGTATGGAGCATGTGTGTCAGTGCTGTAGCATTAGGCTCACTATCTGAATAAACAATTAGAGACGTAGTGCTAACGTAACACACACTGACACCTAAAACTATTTGCAAGCAGTACACACACATTTGCAGGCATAGACAGGCACACACACTCACGCACACACACACGTCCACCTCTAAGTGTGT
Organism: Clupea harengus; assembly: GCF_900700415.2. NCBI lineage: Eukaryota > Metazoa > Chordata > Actinopteri > Clupeiformes > Clupeidae > Clupea > Clupea harengus. The sequence goes on along the minus strand of NC_045155.1, from coordinate 16,649,742 downwards.
GTGAGTTTTTATAGATTTCCCCATATTCCCCAGATGGTATCCCCGATGAAATTTGCTCTGACAATGAATCACTTTTCAAACTGCAAATTCTCTTTTCTGAAAAAGAAAAATTCTTTGTTTACTGTTCCTAACACAATAAATATATAAATTTGAAATTCATGACATGTAAATGTGCCCTGATCCTGTCCTCTAGTCATTCCAGCTGCCCACATCACTCTCCATTGTCACCCACTGACTAATAAAGATCTGTGAATGCCTCCCCCTACACAAATGTATGCACACAGCTTCTGTAATAACCCCTGTCGTGGGCACAGGTAGTCTGTCCCAAGCTGTGCTTGCTTGAGGAGACCCTGTATGCTAATACAAACCCACACTCTCTGGTAAGCACCAAACAGTGAGACTTAATCAGTTACATCATCACATCATCATTACATGGTTATTTTGTGCCTGAGCCAGTAGAAAAGTAACATTCCAACAAATCTAGCAACATTTGTTTTCTTTCAAACCAGGAAACTAATCTGCAGACCTTAATGCCTTTTTTGGTCAGCAGCACATTTCACTGTCTGTGGATGGAGGCCTTACACTGAGCAATGATTTAATAAAAACACAGAGATTATTTTAAGTTACAAACACAAATGTTACTATTACTCATTATTATACCTATATTACATATTGTAAGTAGAGTATCAGGGTGCTGTTGCACATAACTATACACTCTATACAAGCTCAGCAAGTTTATGACAACATCTTGACATTTTGTCCTTGCTTACCAAGTTCTCTTATCTTCTTATTCAATTATAGTTACACAACTGGAGGGGGCTAAAGGAAAGATGGCATTGAGCAAAAAGAATTTTACTAAGAGCCCAGTGAATGGATGAAAGACCCTTTAAAAACCCAGTGATTTAACCTGCTGAATGGATGAAAGACCCTCTAAGAGCCCATTAATTTAACCTGCTGAATGGATAAAAGACCCTCTAAAAGCCTAGTGATTTAACCTGCTGAACGGATGAAAGACCATCTGAGAACAACATCACACTGCCATTGAGAGTTAGTGAGACAGAGTGTTTCTGTTTTTCTTTAATGAAAACACTTCAAATACAAAACTGATTTTAGTGCAGTCCAATCTCTACTTTAAAAGCTAGTTAAAAAAACTCTGACAGGTTTCATGGCTACTTTGCTGAAACGCTGCATGTTAATTAAACACATGAAACAGCCGAGTTTAAATATTAGTGAGTGACTTGGTAAGGGAATAACATTAGAAATGGCAGCGATGCAGTTGTGTAAATATTATGCTGATGTGTTCCACTGGGAATGTGTTAAAGAGAGTGGGAGATTAAATAATATAAACTTAGACTTTGTCACAAGCACTGTTACCGGGCGAACATTTTTTGATAGATCACAAAGCTGCAAGCTTGCCATAGAACAGATGTTCTTAAACTTTTGAAAGCTGAGTCCCTTCAAACTGTTCTACTACTATCTCACCAAATAGTAGTAGTATTGTTATTATTATGATTATTATTTCTACACTTTTTTGTGTGAATTCAATGTGAAACATGAGCCTGCTTGGTTCTGCAACGCTGTTGAATTATCAGCTCAATTTTAGATAAACACAGCCTGGTCGTCCTCAATCTGTGCATGATCGTGGTATTTTGTTTTGATTGCCGTCAGTTTGGGAAAGCCTGACTCACACAAGTATGTGGAGGCGAAAGGGAGGAGTTTTAGGGCTGTATCTGAGAGTTGGGGGTATTCCAAGATCAATGCTTCCCAGAACGTTGCAAGAAAGCAAGAGGCAGAAAGGTGCTTCAACCTGCCATCACTCTTCAGCTGTTCCTGCATTTCTAAAGGGAGATATTTTGCTGTGCAGACAAATGGATCCCGAACACAGTGTGTAACCCATGTAGACATGACTCCCAGGTGCCTTAGGACCTGGCACACTTTCACAGAATGGGAGACGTCATGCAGAGGGCATAGACACATCAAGCAGACTAAGAAGGAAATATGTAGTGGACAGAAATCAAAGGTTAGATGGCTAGGGACGTCTGAGGGCAAGGACTGGAGTTGCATTAATGATGATTGAAAAGGAATTTTGGAACGATGGAAGGGTACAGCGGAAAATAAATGTGATTGCATGGGTGAAGTCATTTATAATTATGGCATGGAAAGATATGGAGTTTGCCAGAAAGCCAGAAAGGAAAAGTCAAGTCAAGACGACAGGTTGAAATACAAAGGCTGATTCTAGTGAGGAGGCAGCTGGAAATGAGCAAAGGTATTAGTGTACTGCAGGCAGAGCTAAACAGAAAATGATGAATCGAGAGAAGGTATTAGTATACTGCAGGCAGAAGTAAAGAGAAGATGATGAACCAAGAGAAGGTATTAGTATACTGCAGACAGAAGTCAAGAGTAGACGACTGGCTATACTGAGGAGGGCGGAACTCCTCAGGTGAAGAAGACAGAAGAACCTAGGGCTGCATTCTACAAAGCTCCATTTAAGTTTGTGAAGTCTTTATTCAGTCAAGAGTAAGCAAGACGTTTGAGATTTGATAGAAAGGACCTGGAAGAGTATCTTCAACCGGTACATTCTGAGAGTCATGGAGAGTATGAGAGTATGGAGCTTGCGTTACTGACAGACAGTCTTCCAGTTGGACCATGGCCCGCCCAGGTGTGTTGTGCAAGGGCTGCATCGGCTCCTGGTCCTAATGGGTTACCCTATCATGTCTATAAAAGAGTGGCTGATGTTTTTAAATATCTATGGAAACTCATGATGTGGAATTGGGCAGCTGGTATTTTAATTCTGAAAGAGAAAAACGATGTGACCATAGGCCAATTTTGACCTAGCAGTTTTCTTAATGTAGAAGGAAAGATCTGTTTCAGTGTGGTAACATAGAGGTGGGTCTCCTGTTTGAAGGCAAATAGTTTAATAGATATTTGGAACATCCAGTAGCATGATTTGCCATCAAATTGAGGCAGCAAGGAAAGAAGGCAAAGACCTCCATGTGGTATTTTTGGACCTGGCTAATACGTCTGGATCAGTGTCACACAGTCTGTTCCCTGAGAAGATTTCAGTGTCAGTCAAAGCACATTTTGAGGATATTCAGTTGTGCTTCAACACAAGTGACTACACCACATTCTGGCAGGATTTGGAGATTGTTATCATGGCTGGATGCATCATCTCAACGTTGGCTTTCACCATGACAATGGAGGTAATTATAAGGGCGTCTAAATGGGATGTTGGTGGTGAAAGGCTGGCAAGGACTTCCCATCTGAGCTTATATGGACAACATGACCACGCTTACTACAACTGCTCCACGTACCCGTTGGCTGTTCGTCAATTTCGAAGACAATCTAAATTGGGTAAGGCTGAAAGTGAAACCTAGCAAATGTTGAAGTGTATCTATCAGTAAGAGACAACTAGTGTGGGAATGACCGTCGTCCTTTTGTATGCGCCGGATTATCATTTTTGCAAGTTCTGGTTTTAAACAAAAAATGGAAAATCACCAGAATAACGCCCATGATAGTTAAATAACTGCTTGTAAGACTTTGCCTTCTGTTCAAGCCATCAAATCTCTACAACATGTCTGTTCCTATCCCTCTGCTATTAGTGATAGATAACAAACTACAAAGCCACCAGCTTATGCGTCACAAATTTCACAAAATGAGCAGAAGCTAATGTTGTGGGCCTAACAAAATGAAGGAAGGTGCCCACTTGACAACCCCAGTGAAATGCAAATGTATTGTTGTTGTTAAATATCACTAATTATCGGTATGGTTGTAGAGCACCCTGCTGTTTTATAATACTTAGACTAGGTTGAAGAGGGTGAGTACTTGCATGTAACAGTGAGAGGGTTTGTCCACTGTCGGAAGTCCCCAAGGACAAGGAATTTAACATCTTTTCCTTTGTATAAATTCAATTGGCAATATTCCTTATTCCACAATGATTTAGGGTCTTATGTGGCCTCCTCAGGCTACATTCATTTTTTGCCCCAGCTTACAGCGGCTCTGACAATACTCTTCATCAGCTTACAGCGGCTCCAACAATACTCTTCTTCAGCTTACAGTGGCTCTGACAATACTCTTCATCAGCATTGCAGGCTGGTTCCCAGCAGAATCAAGAGACCAGGTGTTAATTAATGCAAATGGCATCCAAGTTGGGTCATCCCTCATCTTATATCTAAAAATGTTTTAAACAGATATAAAGGTTAAGAGACTAAAATTACAACTGAAGAGTAAAGCAAATGGTATTGGGATGGGAATACAATGAAAAATTCTATGTAATCTGTTTGTTCATCAGGCATTTGTTGTAGGGTTGTAGTGTAGCAACAAAAAAAACAATGTTAAAACTAGTGAAAACTAACGCTCAGTATTTGCACGTCACTGGTCTGTGGTCATGGCCAAGGTGCCTCATGGGCTCAGAACACATGAGGGGGAGCTTTCCATTCTGTTCTAGAAAGATTCTATAATGCATTCATCTGCTCAATCTTTCTATTTATAATGTTTTATTATTTACTGGTTGCTGCTGATTGTGCGGTGAATTGCAGAGGTTCTGACTGACTTTCTTTTGCCATTATTAATGTTTGACCATTTTCGTCAGTATGGAGTCATCTTCTGGAGTCAATGTCTTATGGCATCAATGTTTAATTAAATTACATTAGGTTTAGATTACTATATAAAGTACTATGGAATATGCTTTCCATTGGATGCTGTATTATGAAAGAAACGGTAATCCAAAATTCTGTGAACAATACCATGTGAGTAAAAGCATGATCACTGACCTAGGAATGATGAAGATGAAGATGAAGATCACAATGACAACTGAAACAGATCACTTGGAATGATCAGGTTGAAATATCTTAGAGCATATGTAGCAGGCTTGCAAACCAGCTGGTCATACATTTAGAAATGTGTGTGATAAAAATATTCATCCGGTATGCACAAGCACCACCTACATGTGTAGTTGGAGAGGCGACTCGTCCAGCTATTCCTGAAGTCTGCTTCACAATCAATGCCCTTAGCAGGTACCACCCATCACCTCCAGAAACAAGCCAGAGACTTTTACACAAGGTTGGAAATTGGACATTGATAAGTGAACCAGTATCCACAATGTAATTGTGTGAAAAAATTATGATGAAATCATGCAAAGACAATAAACAGCCTACAGGACAACTGAACACAATATCCCAAAACCTCACCATCACCAGATTGTGCAAATGTATTGTCCACAAACAGAGAGCAGAAATTCTCTCAAAATGATCAGACACATTCAGAATGACAAAGTGGATCATACATGAGGATATATACTGCGATTAAGCCTGCAGTGATTTCATTGAATCTTCAAAGTTCATTGTCAATTGTTCAAAGTCAATTTTTTGTTGTTCTGCATTCTAAACAGTTGCTTCAGTATTTCATCTCTACCAAAATATTACACTATTTCAGAAATGGAGCTCACATTGTGGTGTAATCTGAAGCAAAGGATGGAGAAGCAAGCACAACACAAGAACGGCATACTCACTGTGCATGGATCAGTTCACCAGTTCATTAGGCTTGTCAAGCACAACACAAGAACGCCATACTCACTGTGCATGGATCAGTTCACCAGTTCATCAGGCTTGTCAGGTGAAGTAGAGAAGTTGAAAGCTTCATAAATGTGCACAAGACGAAGAAAGACGGGAAGAGAAAGAGAGCAGACCCTGCTCAGTGCACCCACTGGCGTTCTCTCCGCTGCGTTCTCTGTGAGTGTGTTGCAAAGCATGCCGTGTACTAGTGCTTCATCTGATGATCAACAGGCTAGAGCCCCCCCCTCCTGCTCTCTCCTCCCTCCTTCCCTCCTGCATCCCCCACCCCCCTCACTCTCTCTCTCTCTCTCCCTCTATCTCTCTCTCTGTCTCTCTCTCACACACACACACACACACACTCTTTCTCTCTGGTCTCTGTCTCTGCCTCTCTCTCTCTCTCTCTCTCTCACACACACACACACACACACACACTCTTTCTCTCTGGTCTCTCTCTCCCTCTCTCTCTCTCTCTCACACACACACTTTCTCTCTGGTCTCTCTCTCTCTCGCTCTCTCTCTCTCTCACACACACACACACACACACTCCCACAAACATTCAATAGAAACGTGCAGCACTTGAGGTCTGACATCAGCAGTGGGACGTGCTATTATTCTAAGTGCTTTTGAGAAAAATCCATAGCAACTGGCCATGGTTGCATGGAGTATTTCCCTCCTTGAAGTGGGAATAATGACCCTTCCTTCTCCTTGCCTCTGTCTCTCTCTCCCTTAGTTTGTATATTCTGACCATCAGTTGGAAGGCTCTCAGTGTGACCTCTACAGCCCCCCACCATCCTAGCCACTCATCTGTGTACGTGTATGTGTGTGTTTTGTCACTAGACTCCAAATTAGACCACCAGCAAGAATACAGAATGGTGTGACCATCAGGAGTGAGCCAAACATACTCCCCAAAAAGACATGTTTGAAATCCATTACTTCACATGCCATCCACACAGAAAATAAAAGAAACATTAGTAGGTGGAGGTCATTTCTAAATATAAATAAATAAATAAAATAAAATAGATAGTTTGAAAATCCATGACAAAAAAAATTATTCGTAATATTCCACAAGCGAAGAATGAATTATTTTATGATCCTAATGCAGCATTGTCACAATAATCGCATGATACTTCAAGTTGTAAGAAACTAGCACAAGCTAGATGGTTTAACTACTAAGTATAAATATATACAGTGTTGTGCATTTCCTGCTGTATAGAGGACTGTGAAACCACAATGTATCATTGATTTGGATATCAGTAGCGATCTACTTAAGAAGAGACTGGAATAGGTTGAGAAAAATTGCTGGCAGAGTGATAAGTGTCATTGGTTGCAAGGGTGCTGGCCTGTAAAGATTAGGGCTTGAGATCAGCATAGATTCCCAGTCTAATACACACACTGAGATTTTTGAGTTCCTATATGGAACAAACAAAAACCGCAGTTATATAGATGTGACGGGTGGGAGGGGTTGCCCTTAAACCCAATTTATGATCATCCGTTTACGCAGACACGCAGACACGCAGAGCCCTCTCTGTCCGTGGCATGACGTGCACCTCCCTCGAATTTTTCAACTATCCGTCGAAATGACGGAGAGGCCACTGAGACCGAAGGGCTGTGATTGTTCCACCCATGCTGTTTACCTTGTGGGTAGTAGCATGCTAGCATTAGACAGCTGGCTCAGACACCTTGCAAATCCCATCAGACGTATTTTTTTGTTACAATAACAGTGTTTTTACATTGCACAGTGCAAAAAAAGTATGTACAAATATGACCATCTACGGCGTTTGATCCGCCATCTTTTTTTTTTATTGCTTTGCGACACCTACCAACCGACTGAGAACTATAAAGGTTCACAAGTCCGTCGAAGCAACTGTGTGGCCACACAGTAACACAGTCGTTTTTTGGCCTTTACTTCTCGTGTGTGCTGTGTAACACCTGTACACGCCACTAGGGGCAGTAGTGGGTAGTTTGTGGTTTGGGGTGTAGTGCCTACATTCTGTTGGTGTGTAGTGAATAGCCATTGTGACTTGGCGTTGGTTTGATGTGTAGTGATGTAGCATTAAGATTGGCCACTTGGTATAATTCCTATTAGTCTTACCTCTGGAGAGGACTTTAGGCGCGACTGACCTATACTCACTCACGCCCTTAATGTCTGCCCAGAACGGGGCTGTACTTCTTTTTCTTTATTATTTGTTTATCAGTGAATAGCCTACAGTCACTACCAGTTACAGACATCTGTCACCTCTTACTTCTACTGCCTGCCTTGTGTAGGTATACCCCCTAACTCAATCAGTAATTTATTAAAGTGATATATTTTGTACGCAGTCTCCTCCACTCAGTCATGGGGGGGTACATAGATATGCATTAGAAATACAATGATAAATTATCTAGAGCCGTGTATATGTTGAAAAAGTCCATGTAGACAGAAACAATATTTATACTAAATGAAAGCATTAGTGCTGTCAAACGATTAAAATATTTAATCGCGATTAATCGCATTTATGTCATAGTTAACTCAAAATGAATCGCGATTAATCGCAGATTTTTATCTATTCTAAATGTCCCTTTGTTTATTTATTTTTTCCATCATTTTATTTTTACTTTAATGCCCTTATCAACATGGAAAAGTTGATTGGCTTGCTTTATGCAAATGTTTTATTTTATTGAAAACCAATATTGCCAAACAGGGCGGTACAAAATAAAATTATAAAGTGCACATTTCAGATAAACAAGGACTCAGCCTATAGTGCAGTTAAACCATGGCTTAATATTTTCTTTTTTTCAAGTTTGCTGGGAACATAGCAGTCAGGCCTCTTATTTCAGAAACATTGAACTGTAACAGTTAGGTTATCAATAAAAGGTAAGCCTACTACTTCTTTGCTTTCAGCCAGCTGCCTGTTGACATTTTCAGACAACAGTGAAGCTCGCTTCTTTTGCACAACACAACTTTTAAAAGTAAACTTTCCATTCAGAAGCTTTTTATCATCCATTTCGCCGTATCGCGCTCACCATTCACTCAAACCTACTACACAGTTTGCGAGGCCAAAAAGAATGTTAATCTAAAAAAAAAAAAATAATAATAATAATTCGCGTTAATCTCGCGATAAAAAAATTAACGGCGTTAAAATGGGTTTGCGTTAACGCCGTTAATAACGCGTTAAACTGACAGCACTAGAAAGCATACATCTACTGATAATGTTGTCATCAACATGTCCTGCATTTAGTTCACTAGACAGTGAAAGTGAAACATGAGTAAACACATTAATGGGTTACACAGAGGAGCGTAAAACATGTGTAAACACATAGAGGGTTACACAGAGGAGGGTTGACCGCGCACATGGTCTGAGATCTGATATAATCTATGCATGATTTAAATTATAAACAGAAAATAATCTGTGAATGAACTAGTCAGGACGATTCTGTTTTTGGTTTTACTCCAGCACACAGCATGTCATCAAATTCCATCAATTAACAAATCTTTTGAATGGTCCGTGGTCAGGGTCAATCATGCCCTTTCATGGCAGAACCTTTCATTTTGGTCTGTTATTACTGCATCTCCTGCAATAAATCAGCCTGAAGGTTTTAAAACATCTAAAATAAATGGATCATACTTGCTGCATATCTTTTGGAAGATCTGTAATTCATTCCATTCTTTAGTGTCTGTAATGTCCCCCAGTCGAATGAAAAGAAGGTCATTTCTGTGCAAACACACACCTCTGCCAAAAAGCCACTTTACATTATTTCTGCAGTTTTCTGTGCTCCCACTGTTCCAGTTTCCCAGATTTCCCTCTTCATCGCAGGCATTCATCCTCAGGCACCACATCTATCTGAAGGGAACTCTAGATATTTTACTAGAAGAGAAAAGGCCTCAAACTGACGTAGAGTGTAGAGTGGTATCAAATAGAAGCTGCGGCAAAAGCTGGCAAAAGGCTACTAAATAAATTCTCTGACAATGTAAACACATGGCACAGAATGAATAAATACATACATAAATACATGTGCTTATAAAACCCTGCTTGTGTGCATAGGTCATTCCAGTCTTTTCCATGGAGCCCTCTCTGAAACCCCAACACCATTCCAGCTTTATGACTAACCAGACTCTATGTCAGTGCATTCATAAGAGTAATGTTCACAGCCCTCACTCAATCATGGAGTCCATCAGGAGTGACCTCAAAAGCAAACCCACACACTTCAGCCCTATGACTTAATGGTACATACATGGTGCAGGTTCAGATACGACACAGAACACTGTGCCATCAATGGCAGCACCATGAAATGGACCTCTTGTAGTTGCTGATTTGGACTTATCCATGGTTCTCTCTGAAATTCTGTGTGCGTTAAACTGGCTTTGGTCCTGGCAAGTGTGATATACTGTATCTGATAGCCCCCATCTGAAAGTCTGACGATTTTGTAATGACATTTTTACATGTGGCACTGATGTCCAATTTGGTCCAAGATATTTCTATACTGAAATACTGTATTTGTGTATTAGTGGGTTAGATTCTTCTCCATGCAGTCTCTCATATTTTGCAGCCGCAGACTATGTTCAAAACCTCAAAACCCCAAAACCCACCATCTGCAAAATGTTTTCTAAAGTAGTCCAGATTCTGCACTCTTCATGTCGTACCAATGACACCGTTAGTAGTGGTAATGGTATACTTTTGATTGGCCATGTCATATCCCCTCATGCAAATCTGAAATAGCTAATAGATGAACATAATGTAAGCATACAGTTTGTGTTGAATGTGTCAGAGGAAGAAGAAGTCGCTGATGGCAGACATGTCTTGCAAGGTGCTTTGATATGGTACAAAATGAAATGCAAAATTTACAAAAATTATTTGAAGGCTGTCCTTTGAAGTAATCAACAGTCACATTTATTTGACAACAGTCACATTTATTTATTTCTTATAACGGAACTCTATCAGCCAATGAAAAGTCAGATGATAATTAATGGGTGGTTCATTTGGAGGCCAAATTAGCAGGCTTAGACAGCTGAAATGCACTGAGAGGAACCCTACCAAAGGAACCGAGAGAAACCCTACCAAAGGAAAGAGCCTCATTTTATCTTTGCACACCAGAAAGTCCAGGGATCAATGGCCGAGGAGCGAAGACCACACCAGCTGGGCAGATCAACACATGTGGATTAACTTCAGAGAGCTCATCACAAACTGATGAGTTCATTCAGGCTGAAAAGCATGCACTGTCAGAATGATAAACTCCACAGTAAAGACTGCAACTTGAGTTCATTCATTCTGTGAAATTTCGTTCTATAAAACCTTTTTCTTCGTCGTTGATGTTGGATCAATTATGTTGCTAACGGCCTTTTTCTAGTTTACTGCCATTGCCTTTTTGTTAGCTTCCTTTTTGCCCTGCAGCGATAGTGCTAAAGACTGAAGAACCACATTGATCCAGACACAAATGGTGCGAGACATCAATGACAAATGATGACATTTAGATGAGAGGCATTGATTAGGTCACCCAGGGCCGGCGATTGCTATAGGCGAACTAGGCGACTGCCTAGGGCGACAAATGGGTTGGGGGCGCCCTAGTGTCGCCCTTGGACCTACTTCCCATTAATCATAGTTAGAATAACAAGCAAATTAAAACATGTTTATTAATCATGATCATCCTAGGGCGCCCCTTCAGCCACACGTTTACTTGTCAACCTGATTTTTAGATTGAATTGATGGTTATTGTCGATCATTTGTCGCGGTTGCGTTAAGTTACGTTACGTTAGTTACGTGAGGGCTCCAGCACACTGCCAGGGTGAGCCGTGAGCGTGTCAGCTACGTGACATTCGCAAAAATTAAGCGGTCAATACCATCTGGAGCACAGGGACGAAAACGAAGAAAGGAAGAAGAGGAAAAGAAAGCCAAGTATAGAGGTAAGTCTTCTCATCTCGACATTAAGGTGTCAAACGAAATACATGTAGTATTGTGCATCACCTAATATTGGACGTTTCATTGCTGTCACTTAGGCTAGCTATAGCTAGCTAGCGACTGTTACTTTGCTAATTTGCTACGTAGGCTATTACTAGCAAACGTAACTTCACTGATAACCTACATGGATGTAAATGTCAAAAGACCAATATCTGGATAACGTATGCTAGTTATGAAAAGTACAGTTGCTGTCTACATTAATTATAAATGGCATAAGTTCTGTTGAGTGAATTCACAACTAGCAGGTGCACACACAGTAACCATTTTGGGGATAGTGGTGGTGTTCACCCTTCTGTACAGTTCCTCCCCAGGAATATACTAAAAATTTTGTTTATTTTTGTTTTAAATTGGCCAGATGCACTCAGGCAATTTTTGCAGAGGCCGCTGTAGAAAGGACGCCTGATTGGCCTCCCTCTGAACTTTGTAAGTAGCCTACACAACTAGTACTACTGTTGCTGTTTTTGTTATTGTTATTATTATTAGCAATTATTACTTTAATAATCACATCACATTAATACTACTAATTGTAATCAGTAGCCTAGTATTATTTAGCCTTGTGGCAGTAATTGTAATATATCTACTACAAGTTACATGGTCAGATAAAATGTATTTGTACAATGCAACTATGTGGTAGGATGATAGAAATGACCAAATGCAACTGTGTAACGAACAGCATGGATGAACTCTGTGTTTAAAAACAGCTGCAGGAGAAGGGACATCCAGTAGTACTCAAGGGGCCAGTAACACACAGGCCAGGAACACACAGCCTGCATCAGGTGAGTCTATTTAATAGTATTTATTCAAGCCACATCCATACTTTAAAGTAAAATAGAAACATGTTAGCATGTATTAAATACAATAGCTTGTTTTCTTAAAGAAGTTCAACCACATTCATTATCATTTCACTTATTATATTAAACACCGCTTGTCTGGCTATACAATATACTTGAATACAGGTGAAGGTGAAGGGACATCCAGGACCACATCAAGCACTCTGGGCACCAGTGAAACTACACTGCCGCCTGCAGACACCTCACCCTCCACAATTCCTGCTATCCAGGGAGAACCTATAGATCCTGCTGACTGGCCAGCCCTCTGTGATCCGGTAAGGACAGAGTTAGTTTGCAGAGGACCATACCAGACCAGTCCAGACTTTACATTTCCAAAAAGAGATGATGGGAGAAGCTGCCACCACAACCACTTCTACAGGAAATTAGTAAATGGGGAGAAAATCAAGAGAAGCTGGCTTGTATATTCAAGGAAAAACAATACTCTGTATTGCTTCTGCTGCAAGCTCTTTTCACAGAAAAATGACCACCTCATTAGGAGTGGCCTAAATGACTGGAAGAATTGTAGTGAGGTATTTGAGATATTTTGTAGAGGTACGTACAGTATCCATAAATGCACTTTTGTTTGTAGAGGGTATAGTTAGGGTATAGAGGGTCATAATTTGCTTAAATGTCCTTACAGGTGCTTAAGAGTGTTTTGCACAGTTTATGGAGTTAACTTAATCCTAACTTTGAGTGTGTAATAAATAATTTAAACTAATAAAAAAGAAAATGTTCTGAAACTATTCTGGTGTTTGTTGTCCATGCAACATTTATTGTTGAACTGCAATGTAGAATAGTATGGGGGGGGGGGGGGGCGCAAAACTCAATCTCGCCTAGGGCAACCAAAGGGCTAGAGCCGGCCCTGAGGTCACCACTGAGCTGAATGATTGTGAACAGGCTCGAGGCAGGGAAACACAGATAGACAGATCGAGCACAACCAGTCTACATGTATGGGTTTAGGATTATTATTCCTGCATGAATAACAATCATTGAAAAGGTATTGGCTGTTACTTAGTAATGCATGTTCACATTTCTGAAAGCGATAAGAAGTTGTTTTCTGTTGCAACTTCACAGTAAATAAAAATATACAATGGAATCAACAAGAAATGTTAGAGAGCCTTTGCAGTTCAGCCCTTTCTGTAGCCAATGGGCTGCTTATTCAGTAAGGACTGCACAGTTGAAAGATAATCATTGTAATGTTTTCAGCCATGAATAAAGCATTAACAAATGAGATGATCTGGCAGTGTTTCTGAGGACTGTAAGGAGAGAGTGAAAAACAAGTGGTCCTTAGCAGACTTATTTAGCATTTTTACAGAGCATTCTCACTATTGGTGTCAAGACATATTTGTTTTGACCTTTTCAGTGAGAATAAGGAACATTTGGAGCCAATTTAAAATGAGAAAATATATGATGATGGATGATTTGGGTTTCCCAAGTTAGCAAAGTCATTATTTCTCTTATCAGTGAAATTTCAGAATTCTAATGGTAATGTAACAGTAGAAAATGATCATATTCTTGTCTCTTCTTGACTTCCAATGCTTCCATGATTGCTGTTTTGTTATGAGGCTTCTAGTTCTGATTCCCACTCAGGTATGTTGACCATAATGTATTTTCCAATTTTATACTCTTCAAATAGACAGGAAAACATGTTCAATTATTTGTGCTTTCCTTGTGCTATTGGTTGGGGACTTCCCACAGCAGCCAATCTCTCACTGTCACATGCAAGTACTCATACCCAGCAACCTAACCTAACCATTATAACAACTGCCCAACCATAGATCCTGCGCAGCAGGATACAACAACAGTGCACAACTGGCCCTCCTTCACACAGTACAACATGCGCTGTCTGTAGTCCACAAGTGCTAAACACAACATGACTGGCCAACCATAGATCTGAGCAGCAGAATACAACAACAACAAAGCTGCTTCCGTCAGCATTACACTGGTGTTTTCAATCAGGCACGTTCCTTCATCACCGTTTTGTTGAATTACGCCTCTAGAAGGCTCAACAGCTCAACCCCATGCTGATGATGGGTTAGGACACATGCCACTACCAGAGACAACAACAGATACACCTCAAGATACACCACAACAAGATTTCACATATCTCAGTTCAGGTTAATTCACAACCCCAACTAGTCTGCAAGCTCCTAAGCCACAACCACTGGTTCGCTTTTTCAGCACTTTAACTCCTTTAAAGTCATGTCTATTTGTTGAGTGATGTGCAATTTTGAAGAAAATATTGCTGTGTAATGTTCTGGCTTGAGAGGGACAGTTTATGCGATAGAGACAGAGTGCTGAGAATGTCTTTCCCTTCTAATGAAGCATCTCCTTTTCACACGAGTGGAGAGGTATCAGGCGAGAAACAGAAAGATTAACAGAAAGATTAATTTCACATTTGTTAAATAATACATTTACGACAGCATTTATTCAAATGAGGAATGGTAAATTTGATCTTATTCATTCAATGCTTTGTCTGTTCAGATTCCTCCTTTATGGTTATGTTATACACAGCATGGATACAGGGAACTTCATTGACTAATCTGTCCAGCCTCAGATTACCTGACCTCACCAACCCATGACTCCCATTTTACTTTCCCCATAAATATCCCACACTTTCCCACATCCCAGGGTTTTGCCAGATGAAGTTGGGAGACTTGAGGGTTATTTTCGGCATCCCCTGGGACAGTTTATCCCACGGCCACGTGACATGAGAGATTCCCATCATATTAGCCCTGGCTTTCCAGTGGGTTGAGTCCTTGTGTTTTCCACGGGTATCTGATGTGGCCATATTCACTGACATGAACAGACACTATGCCACAGTGCTCTTAAACTTATGTCATTTTACTATTTTGAGTTTTATTTGTGGGAGAACGCCAACTGCTCAGAGAAAGAGCTTGGACAGAGCTGAGACTTTAACTACTACAGCAGCTGTTCTTAGTTCAGAAACATTTGTGATTGTGTCTTTTCACAGGTTTGACAGACTGTCATATATTTCAATATTTAGTGTGAGCTGCTAGCCAAGTTCTAGCACATTAGTGTGATTAGACAAATGTCATACGAATATGTACTACAATGTCATAAAGTATCCTTTTCCCCCAGACTAAGAGACGTGCTTTATAGTAGGGTGTCAGAGGTGAGTACAAGGAAATGACTAGGAGCAGCAGTAGATGGAAAAGGATTAGACCAAACTGTCATGTAGATGGATAAGGATTAGATCAAACTATCATGTTCAAATAAAAATACATTTCACACGATTCACAAATGTAAATGCTGTTACATTTATTTTCAGACTAATGAACATCCCTTGGCAAACCACCCGACATTTGTGAACAACCCTGCATATATTTGAGGATTTTTTACACTTTCCTGACGCTGCTTGATTTACAAATGCATTTACAAGGACATTCTCTGCAGCTCAGATGTCTCTTACAATACACACCACGTCAGGAGTCTCAAAAGTAGGACGATAAATGCAGATAAGTGCATTTATAAATGCACATTCGTTAGTCTGGAAATACATGTTTCTATTACATTTTATGTTCACATTTGCAAAATACCTTTGTGAATTTATTTACATTTATTTGTGAATTTTGGAACTCTTCTAACTCCATAGAATTATGTGTCATGTTTGTATGTGTCTTTATACTAGTACAAAACTTTTAATGTCCCTTCTGGAGTCAAGTGTATCATAACATAGCTCACATATCGGCCCTGTGAGGCTGTTCAGGAATTGGTAAGCTCACAGGAGCACAACAACAAACCTCTGCTTCAAATTTGGATGCTTGTCACCAACTTGAGCCTTCCACCTGTATAAAAGCGTAAAGCCTCCTCCCCCTGTAAGCCTCTCAAAGCGCTCTCTCCCTGAAACACTGAAGTATCCATCTGCTCTGGGAAGCAGACCAGGCACCAGGCACCGGGCCACTCTTAAATAATGAGCTTTGTTCTGAAACAAGCTCTTGAGTGAATGACATGGGTAAAATAAACAAACTAAATATGCTACACATAATAATCAACCATATCATTTACATGAGAGAGGGTGGCCTCCTGAAACACTCAGCTGTGCTTGTTAGCCTAGCAGGACATTTCTGTTTTTCACAAAGACTACTGAGGCTACATGTTGAGATGTAGATACAGACCTGAAGTTATTAAAATATAGATACATCAAGAGTAGGAATTGGCAAGAGAAAATCAGTTTAATTCATCATTAAATGAAAAGTCAAATGTACATTGGTCTTCCTCAATGCTCAGCTGTTGGTGTTCGGGATCTTGTTGAACAGTGACATATGCTCTTAGTAAAGAAAACACAAACATGGCTTCCTGTATTCATACTCTTGCTTGGCCTCTTTTCCATTCTACTCACACAAACATTTTCATACGAACACACGGCTATTAGTTTGTCACAAATTCTCCAGTAAAAGCCATTACTGGCATGAGAGCAGGGGTCTGATTTGCTGAGGGGTGAAAATGTAGCTTGTGGCTTATTGATCTCAGTGTCTCAATCTGTGTGGTGGTGCATGATAATGCTACCATTGCCACTGCATTACTTCGAGTTCATGTGGTAACGATAAACGTAACTGCACATTGTTTATCATATCAAATACACACACAGACATGTATACATTCACACACTGGCACACACATGCATCAGTGTGTACACACACACACACACACACACACACACACACACACACACACACACACACACACACACACACACACACACACACACACACACACACACACACACCCATTCACATTATGGGCCTGTAGTGTCGTGTGCACTACAATACAAGGGCCATCCATATAGTTTTACACTGACAAAGTTTACAGATAAAACAATGTAAAATAGACACTGAAATGTCATCTCTGTGGAAACTACTAGCACACATCGCTCCTGCTGTTTGAGATAATTGCCACTTGCAGTGGAACAGTGCCCACTCACAGGCTTAATCATTTCTGTCTTTGTTTGTATCAGGTGGGACCCCAGCTGTGTGCCCGGATGCCTCTGCCCTGTGTGTCTGTGTTTGGGCGCAGTGGACTGAAGTGGAAACCCAGTGAAGTTTGAAAATCAGTGAGGTCTGGGGGTAACCCATATAAAGGCTATTTTACATGGGATTACAGTTTTTCTCGATTGATTACATTCAAAAACTGGAACTTATGGCACAATGACCACAACCTGTAACTCATGTGCCAACTCCCTAAACCAATTCTGCTAAACTATAAGCACAATTATGTGCTTTAGACACAAATTTCAATTGTTAACCACACTTTCTTCAAAACACTAAACACCATCCTCTCTACTTTGCACACTTCATCAATGCCAAAACCTCCTTGTGTTCAGACAGAACACACTGCTATTCAATTGGCAAAACTTCCATTTCAAAGGCTGTTGTGCAATTTGAAATCAAAGCTTTAGCAATATGATGGCCACAGGTTAGCTCCTGGTTTGGAGAACAATTGATGGCAACATTGAAGTGAGAGGTGATCAGAAAGGCAGAGGAGTGAGAGTAAGAGGAGGAGGAGGAGGAGGAGGAGGAAGAGGATGAAGAGAAAGAGCAAGAAGGAGAGCCATTACAGTTTTTCTCAATTGTTTTCACTCATTTAGCGAATCATGGGTCAACTTCATCTAATGCTCACATCTATTCTGCACAGCAAGAGTCTTCTCTGGCGAATGGGTTAACTATTTCTCATTGCTTTCACACAAATTTCTTTGAGTTTTAACACACTTTTCAAAACAGTTAACACACTTCTCAGAGAAAGACACAAAACCTAATTGAATAACCATGTCAACACATTGCAGACACTTAGTAGCAGCCTACTGAAACTGCTCTCTATATTCTAAATATCGTCAGCACCTGTGTGAACTCTCTGTGCAAAACTAATCAAGTAGTTCTCAACATCTAAAAGAGGTCAATAGATTGAAGTTGATACCAAGCATGTTTCGAGGATGCCGCCACCAACAACCTCAGCAAGGACCAGGACGAGGACAAGGAAGAGGTCGTGGTAGAGGTAGAGGGCCCCCTGTCAGGGACGTGGCATTCGTGTAAGATGCTCTACGTAATGAAATTAGCGCAAGAGTCATTGATCACGTAGTCAATCATGACCTCTCCATAAGAGAGGCTGGCCAAAGGGTTCAGCCAAACCTGAGCCGTCATACTCTGGCATCAATTGTTTGTACGTTCGGCAATGACAATGACACTTTGCTGGCCTTTACAGTCAATTTACTGTACTGTGTTTCATTGTATTTGCACTCTTGGCAACAACCATTTCTATACTTTTGTAAAGTGTGTTGCCACAATACAATGTACTGTAGTTTCACTAAAGTAATTTACAACAAATTCTGATTACTTTATAATACACTTTATGTACAGTATTTATAGCCTATTACACTATTTTTACAGAATCAACACACTGGCCCACACTGGTGGCAGGGGGAGAATGTTCACTGCAGAACAGATTTGACCTTTTTACTGTATATTGAAACCTGTCATTTTGACTGCATACAGAATATACATGTAATGTGGAAAAATATTTTTGTGTCAGAATGTTTGCCATTTTGTACACAGTAGAGCAAATCTAAATCAATGGTGTTGACAGGTCCTTGTTTAGAATATATTTTATAGTGTTTAGCAATACAAAAACAGAACTACAATATTTTACTGTATACAAATTTTCAGATTTCAAAAACTTTCTGACAGTATATTCCCTAAGTAAGAGTGCTCAGTGCAAAACCCAAATTGTAATGTTGGCAGTGGTAAAATAGTCAATACTGTGAGGGTGTTGCACAAAAGTTGAAGTGATGGTTACAGAGGTTGATATTGATAGCTGTAGTTTGAATTTTGTTATCCATTGTTAAATAAATGAAAAAACATACATTTTCAATTGAGCACAAATTGTAGGTTTTGATGGAAATGTTTGGTTTTGATGGGTGTGTGATGAGTTTTGAGAAGGTGGTGTCATTCTGCAAACATCATATAGTGTTTTGGTCATTTCAGCTTCTGTTAAGGGCTGTGTGTGAGCTGTTTTGAAAAAGTAAACAGTGAATGGAAAAATGTGCCAAAGCAATCGAGAAAAACTGTATCTCTGATGAGATTCGGGCCACTGTGGTCAACCATATGGTCAACCATGGTTTGACCATGCAGGAGGCTGGCCAGAGGGTTCAACCAAATATAAGCCGCTTCTCAGTTGCATCCATTCTCTGGACATTCAGAAGAGGGAATAGGTAAGAAGCACTACTATGACAGGAAAACACTAGTTTGAATGCCTTATCAGGAGCATAGTATTCTTGTATTTTCCATTGTACTGTATCTGTAAAATTACGTAAACAAATACAAAGTGCAACCATTGATGACCAAGACATATTCCTAAACATCAATACAGTGAGCCTAGCCACAGTGGACTGTGTTCTAAGGCGGAACACCTTGAGAATAAAGCAGGTGTACAGGGTGCCTTTTGTCAGAAACTCTGACAGTCAAACAGTTATGCTATGACTATGTGCAAGTAAGTCATATACATTTTCACAGCTGATTGTGTCCTATCAGCACTGACACATTACTGTACTGTATTGTAATCCAATCCAATGTTACAGTTTTTCTCGATTGCTTACACATATGAAGCATGCCTCGTTTTCTCAAAACTCTAAACACAAATCCCTAAACCACTCACACAAAATGCAACAACATTCACAACACTGTGTAGGTCTATTTCTGATAGCACATTGTCAATATTGTCTTGAGCTAGAACAGGATGCAGTAGTTTTTTGTCCTTTTTTATTTTACATTTTTCTTTCTTTTTTTTGTTGACTGTACTGGCCTATATCCTATTGTTTGTTCTGTGCAAATCATTTACACATTCATTTGTGTTTGCTGTGATGTATAGGCTACAGCACTTTTGGATAAAATAAAGACATATTTTAGTTGTTACTGTATATTTGTGTGTTGTTTTATATTTGCGTAAAAACATTATACAGTTATATTTTACTACAGGAGTAAGCGTATAGTAACATAATGTTCCTGATAAGGCCTTCATACTGGTGTTTTCCCATTTCATAGTAGTGTTTTCCATTGAGCACATCAGTGTTCAATCGATGCTTAGAATGTCTACTCATATAATGGGCTGTGTTTGTCATTAGAAAACAAAGTACCCTTTTGAGGTGACATAACACTGTTTTGAAAGCAAAGTTGGCTTTTGCAGGATGTATAAAGGGTTTTGCATTTTGTGTGAGTGGTTTTGGGATTTGTGTTTAGAGTTTTGAGGAAACGAGGCATGCTTTCAAAAAATGTGTGTTAGCAATTGAGAAAAACTGTAAGATCCTTTGTTTGTGGTGTGTAAGCTTCATGCGCCATACAATTTCTTCAGTCCTGGCTTACCTTGGAAACAGACTTATGGTGCTCTTTCTGAACATTTTTGATATTTTGACTGGTCTCCTCCTCTGTTTTATTTGTTTTCTGTGGGTTTGGACATTGTTACATTAGGCCTTATTATCAATGTGTTGATAGTTTAATGTAAGGTAGCTGAGTGTTAATGTATGTATTTTTTATTATTATCTAGCAATATATAGGCCTAATAGTTTTCATATGAATAAGCACTGCTGCTTGAATAAAAAGTCATAAGAACATTATTTAGAGTTCAATACAGTCTTGGGGCCCTAATCTCAAAGGGCAGCCAGCACTGAGAATGGGCTTCGCTAATCAGCAACGGGGCAGTGAGAATAGGCGAGGATATCTATATTTGCTAATTTCATTGACACAAAGCAGGGTGCAATCAAGCATAAATGGGTTCAGTAATTACTGGTGAGGTGGTTACAATGAGGCAATTATTAATCAGTCAGTCACAATGATTCATACCTTGTTAACGTTCAGACAGAGCTCAGTAATTGTTCTACAACAGAGCCAACAACAAATGTTGCCGTCCGTAACAGGAGGGGTTTACATCAGAGGAGCGGAGGTTCTCGAGCGGGAGGTCTGCCCGACATGAAATTATGTAGAAGCTTCCCTGAAAAAGGTGTTTTGAAGGAGATGGAAGCTTTAGTGCAAGTTCTGCCAGGAAGACTCTAATGCTACGTCATGTCATGTCAAGTCATTCATTCATTACCCCTGACCAATCGCCACTTTACACCTAGTCAGCTGAGAAAGAACAAGGTCCAAGTGCACTTTTGAGAAAAACATGATTGAAAACCCAGAATCAAATAACCACCATTCTATGAAATGTATTTTAAAATTATTTTATTTTATATTATTTTTATAAATAATATAATATTATAATTTTTCACCAAATCATGTTATTTTATATTATTAGGTGCAAAAAACTCAGATTTGAGGACATGTCAGAGAAGCCTTGTTAATTCTCTGTCTCTAAAAGGACTCGCTCAGGTGCTTAAAAGGACGCGACTTAGGTACCTGGTGCTTCCATTTCAGAATTTCCCTCTTTCCCCACCAGTGTTTGCATTTAATGATGTTCTAAAGGAACGTTCGGGAGGAGCGTGACGAAATTTGCCACGCCTCTAGAGTCAAATCCGTCACGTCATTTATTCCCAGTTTACCTGTTCAAGCGTTTGCTTCAGTGCTTCTCTTTTAAGGTACATTTTGAATGTGAACTTGTGAATCACGCTTCATACTGTAACCTGTAGGCCTACTCCAGACACCCTAAATAAGTTGTATGCAGACACGCAGATGAGACATTCTCAGTCGGTGTAGGCCCATTCAGCTGTATTTAGATTCTAGTGTCTGTAGATAGTCTTGAGGGGACCATCCAAATACAGTGTGACCCATTTTTTAGGTAATTCCAAGTTGATCCCACAGCTGTTCACAACCCGACACAAGACACAATTAGTACCACACACAGACTCCCGTGTTCTTTAGAAACACGCACAGACTCCCATGTTCTTTAGAAACACACACAGACTCTCATGTTCTTTAGAAACACACACAGACTCTCATGTTCTTTAGAAACACACACAGACTCTCATGTTCTTAAGAAACACACACAGACTCTCATGTTCTTAAGAAACACACACAGACTCCCATGTTCTTTAGAAACACACACAGACTCCCATGTTCTTTAGAAACACACACAGTGCTTTTTCTGCGTTAGAGGGCAGAGTTTGTTATGCAGGCTGTGTGTCTGAGTCTCTCTGTCAGACGCTTTCCCACTGAGCATCTGAGCCTCTTTGATGTGCTTTTCTGGAAGAAATCAATGAAGGTTCTGGTGAGCTCAGCTGTTCCAGAGAATTTTTTTTTTTTGATACAAATAAATACTTTGTAATTGTTCAGACTGGAACTAATTGGGTACATCTACAAGTAGAAACCAACTTAGCATTTCTTCCTGGAAAACTGGCATTTAATGTCATGTGAGCATTCTGAAAATGGCAATCACCAACAAAGTGCCCAAGACACCCACCTCACTCCCCCTCAAGCAAAGGAAGAGATAGCGGTGATGCAGTCTCTTGAACTCAATTTATTCTCCTGATCTCAATTTATTCATCCTGCCAGTGACAGCATGATTGTGGCCTTGTGTCAATGCCAGACATCTGAGAGAGTGACTGAGTAGATTAATGCAGGTGTATATGCTATACAATACCTCATACAATTCTATACAATATGTATCACTTTGAGCTTTACATCAGACATGAATTCAGCGTGTTTGTGTGTGTGTGTGTGTGTGTGTGTGTGTGTGTGTGTGTGTGTGTGTGTGTGTGTGTGTGTGTGTGTGTGTGTGTGTGTGTGTGTGTGTGTGTGTGAGTACAAAACAAAGTTTGATCTTGTTTGTGCTTTGTGTTGAATTGCAACAGATATTGCACATTACACACATTACTATTTTGATGCTTGGCAAGTTCTACCATAATTTACTATAATGATGATGAACCACCGTACTTATTCTTCCAGGTAGAATTCTCTTTTTTTCTCAGATGTGTGGATGTGTGCAACTATTATTACACAGCCTAAAAACAAAGAAGTCACATTGCTGTTCATGTATAGAGAACACAGCCTAAACACAAACAAGTCACATTGCCAAAAACATTTCTAAATTGTTGTGTAAATGTAGTGGTAAAACTGCAGTCAGGTTATCTCTCACTTGCAAATGCAGGAAATATCATATTCTATCAAAGCAAGTGCTTAAAGAATGCTTACTTAAATGTAGCCATACATTCATTTACACGAGTGGGTGTCTGATCTATTGTTCATTTTATAGTCGGGGCGACAGTGGTACAGGAGGTAGAGAAGTCGTTTAGTGATCAGAAGGTTGCTAGTTCGTTTAGTGATCAGAAGGTTGCTAGTTCGATTCCCTGTCGAACCGTCCTTGAGCAAGACACTGAACCCCTAATTGCTCCTGATGTGCTGTGTGTCATCAGTGTAAATGTAAAAAATGTGTATACCTTCTAAGTCGCTTTGGATAAAAGCTTCTGCTAAATGACTAAATGTAAATGTAGTTGGTCTTTGAGTTTAATAGGAAGCTAACTGCAGTGCACTTTCGTTCTTGTGTTTGTGTTTTCATGACATTAACTGCATGCAAATATTGCCGAATACATGTGATTATTATGATCCTGTAATACAAATTCCAATGTGCATTTTTCCTGGATTTTTAGAGGTATATAAGAGCCTGTTAATGTTATATTTTATATTATTATACATTTTTAGACTAATTCTCGTTACATAATGTCTTTTCAGGACATTCATGTTCTTCTCAGGTTTATCCACCAACACATGAAGACAAATAGTCAAGAGTTCATCTATGACTAGTCTGAATGTTTTTGATGGAAATGTCAACTGATCTGTGAAATATCCAGTCAAAAAACAGTGTGAGTAAAAAGAAAAAGAAAAACCTTCTCACACTCAGGCTTCATCTGAACGCCTTAGTGTCTGAGCAGCGGCTTTCTCCCTTCTGCAGAATCCCAATGATCTCCGCATGCTTGATATTCAGAGGAGCATTGCAGCTCAGCAACATGATGCATCAGAAATCAAATGGGGCCAGGAACAGATGGACACATCATAGAATGATTAATTATATCACTCATTTCTGTCAAAATAAATAAACGTACACAAGACCTCTTTCTTTATATACATTAGACATATTCCATAAAACATATTTATGCTAGTCAAATGGCTTGATTTATTCACCCCAGTCACCATCTCATTAAATACCCCATTCTAATGAATCTTATGTCCAACAGAAGGGATGCTTATGGTTTTGGTGTGCATGGAAATGAGATTCTAGCTGATAGATAGACATGGATACATTGATAGATTAGAACACACAAAGCATAAGTCCCATATGTTCCATCTAGATGAATTACACATGCATGATCTTAACTCAGGGCTGCTGTTGCCATGGCTGGGTAACCTCTCTCCTCTCTGGTGTGTCTCAAGGGACTACAGTTGCAGTGTGACCCGGTCGCACAGTTCCTGTTCCTCAGTATGCTAATATTAGCAGCCATGATGCACAGTTCGCACTCAGCCTCCGCAGAATTTTCCTGGATCCTTGCATAGTTCCACTGTGGTTGTACTTTCAGCCACTGTAGTATATCCGTACATGTGAATTCCATTCAATCACAGCTTCTATACATGCTGGGTGCCTGATTTTTGCACATGGAATTGCAGATTCCTGTAATCAGACCATAGCATAGCATCATATATAGCCTTTTGATGTGAGTGGACGCTGTATGGCTGAATTACCACCAATTGTATACTGATATGTACAGTATAATGAGGTCAATAAGCTATGTTATAATTCTTATTTTGATTAATGTACTCTTCTGGATGCAATGTCCTTCTGATATAGGATCTCCACCGGTGCAAGGATCAACCATTAAAAGTGTGTCTGTGGCGCAGGTATCCCAAGAAGTGGATGCAGCATATGCCCACTAAGAGTCTCACGTAAGAGACAATGCACCAGAATGGTGGTTAGGATCATACCTTATTATTAATGCAGCATGTCATTGGTATTTTAAAGCATATTTTAAAACATATCAGCACATTTGTATTATAAATGTATAATCAGTCAAAACCATTGATAATGCCGTGTCATTGTGAGCCAAGTCACATGGTAGCACAGATTGAAGTTTTGGTTTTGCTGACTGACGATGGTAAATTCATTTTGCCAAGTTTTTCCTTCTGTCCTGAGTATTTGAAGACTGCATAATGCACACATTCAGAGAGATTTTTTCTTGTAGATTTAAAGGTGCCAATCTGCAATTCTGGTGAAAAGTTGTTGATATTTGAGCTCAACAGCCAAGCAAATTCCACACCTCCTTCCATGCTCCTGAAGCAACATGTTGATTGGCTGAAATAGTGTATGATTGATTGACAGATTGATTGGTTGATTGACTAATATCATCTACCTGGCAAAATCAAAGGACTGATACTGGCCTTGAGGTTACATGTTTGTATATACAGTATGTAGCACTTTGGTTAGATATGGAATGTTGAAAAATGGAATGAAGCAGGCAGTCCCTTCAAAATAAAAATATGTCTAGTGGTTGAAAGACAGGCGATAGAGGGAGGAAAGATGTGTAGTATGTCTGCCACACTTGAGACCCTCTTTTTGTGAATTAGTATTCACATCATGATTGTACTACCATGAGACAATTTATTGGCATTGTGTAGTTATAGCCTTGCCATCCTTGAATGAACTGGAGATTTAACAGGCAGAAACAGTATTAGAGTAATAACCTGAGAACAGATGTACCCATTATTTATGCAATTATGCAGGGGGCTCAGGAAATGGGGGCTGGTCTTGACTTACCAAAGTAGAGGAGGTTTTACAATGACTCTCCCCAGAAGGTGTGTATTACACTGTAACACTCATTTAGATAGAACATACTGATTTTTTCTTTTTTGGAAATGGCTATTGCGCGATTTACTGTGTACCTTTACACAACATTTGATTTGTCTTATCTTAGTGAAGGGATGGATGCAGAATAAACAAGGAGAAATCTGATAGTTTGACTCATCTTAGTGAAGGGATTGATGCAGAATAAACAAGGAGAAATCTGCACAATGGTCAAAAACAAAGGTGAGCCATCGTACTGACACTATGGAACATTCCATAAAGATACACATGTAGAAAGAAAAACAACATAATGGCAGCCTCTTCATCATGTGAATGATTCCTTCATTGACTACTGACTGCTAGACCACTGACTACCATGCCGAACATGCATTGACATGTTTTCACCAAATGGACACCACCCAGTGATGCTCAACAAGGTCAATGTCTTAAATTGACCTCAGGGTGCTGGTATTTGTTGAAATAACTGCCATGGCCTCTATGCAGGGCTGGCTCGTGGCGTAGCTGAACTAGGCAGTTGCCTGGGCCCCCGTAGATACCCAGGGTGAGTAAACCACACGTCGACACCTTAAGAGACATGTTGACAACCAAATATTGTTCTGTGCCCCCTGGATTGGGGCCCTCAGGGGGAAAAAGGCCCGAAAAAGGCTCGGACCAACCCTGCCCTACACACACAACCAGCTAGAGATGTGCCACACGCTGACATTTCTTGAAATAACTGGTATGCTTGACCAATGCAATTCATGGACATTAAGATTAGATGAAACCTATGTTTATATAAGGTATATTTATGTTAGATATAAGGTAGGATTCAATAATGTTGCATAAAATGCATAGAATTGCATTTTGTCTGGATTAATAAATATCCAATGAGGAAAACAAATTCAGGTAAATATTTTAGTCAACAGGCAGTCTAAAAGTGAATATCATGAATACGATTACATATGGTTGCTGATGTAGCAGTTGTTTCTTACTCTCTTTGGTTGATTCACCATCTCCAACTAATGTGGTTTGTCACAAATACCCTCCTCAGGCTTTTTCAGTGTTAATCTGTTTGTGCCCCCAGCCACCACCCTGTGATGCTGTTTGGAAAACCACTGCATTTAAATACTGAGATATATCACTGAATACACAGTATCATGGTGGACATGAGCAGACTACACAACTCAAATATAAAACTAAAACAGTCCTATTTCTGCATTTTGTTCCATCCTGCGGGTGACAATATAGTGATGTTCTTACTAGATGCAAACAATTCCCTGCCTTACCTTGTGGTTGTGCCTCATGGACATAATATGAAATAGGAATGTTTGAGGCCGATTGCCAGGTCACAACCTAAAATTGGAGTGGTGGTAGGTTTAATGAAATTCATTGATATAACAATGCAGTACCCTCTGAAAAGCTAAATATCAAGAACAACACAAGACTACCGTTAAAAAAAAAAAATCAAATTATACCGTATGAGTGTCCTTGCACAATTTAGGGAATCAGAGCACTTGGAACGTAGCTCTACCAGATGCAAAACAATAGAATTATGAAAAATTCTAACCTGCAGCATACTTGTTCGTGGTAGGCACACTCGGATTCACTAAGTATGCCATGCACAACCTAGATGGCAGCAGCTCATTTTCTTTAAACAGAATTGATGAAAACAGAAGCG
Organism: Clupea harengus; assembly: GCF_900700415.2. Classification (NCBI taxonomy): domain Eukaryota; kingdom Metazoa; phylum Chordata; class Actinopteri; order Clupeiformes; family Clupeidae; genus Clupea; species Clupea harengus. The sequence goes on along the minus strand of NC_045155.1, from coordinate 16,621,982 downwards.
TTAATGAGAGCCTGGAGCATGGGACAATGTTACAAAGACTACACAGTTAGGCAGAAAATACAACTGAGGGGGGAAGTCAGTACCAATACTAAACGACTACTACTAGTACTAAAAAGTTAGTATGATTAGTAGTAAGTAGAATGTAGCGCACCCTGTAAAACATGGTTAACATTTCAAATGGTTGGAGTAAAGAATGACCTAGTTCTAGTCTGATTAAGGAGATTTCTGTTTCTATTTCTAATAAATTCTAGTCTGATTAAGGTGATTTAGTGTGTTTGTGTGTGTGCACATGCATTCTTGTGTGTGTGTGTGTTTGCAAAGTACGTTTTGTAGTTTTTGGAACATCAATAACTACAGTAGTTGTAAAGAGCCAGCAGTGGCAATGTCCCCTCAACGTGTGTAACGGATGATGTCCCCTCAACGTGTGTAACGGATGATGTCTTTTGCAACAAACAGAGATGATTCATTACCACTCGAGGATGAACATGAAATGATTGATTTACAGAATGCAGGGACATATTTTTGCAATGTACCTACTTTTATTTTTATATATATATATATATATATATATATATATTTATAACATACAGTATGTACTCAAAAATATCAAGGTATATAAATCTACATGTTTCTCCCAATACTAGAATGAGCATCCCTGTGAAATTTGCAAAAAACACTGTTTCATGAAATGTAAGAATAATGTAATGATATTTTACATCACTGGGTAGAATGTCACCACCATCAAATAATTAAGGTTTTTCATAAGACTTGTGAGATAAAAATACATTTGTTTTAAGTTTAATCCTGTTTCTATGGATACAATATTGTTGCTATGTGACCACTCTGCGTGTTATTGAGGGGAAAAGCATGTTGCCTAGCATGTAGCCACACACACACATGTGCACACATATGTGAAAAGCATGCTTTTACTCTGCGGACTAGTCTGTGTCACCCTGATTCTTCTGTCACCCTTCTGACAGGATATACACCAGTGCAACTAGAATCCTTACCAAGGATACGGCACCCTGCTGCTGGACCTTTATAAATACAGTCAAATATTGATTACTCTCATGCTAAATTATGAAACCTAATTTGTACACAGAACAAATAGTTCAAGGTTTCCTCCAAGCCTGAAAGAATTCCACCACATCATCAATATGCATCTCATGTAGAGTTAAGATTTGAGGTTATGGATGGATCAATGCAACAGAAACTTTCATCTTTCTCTAAAATGTAAAGTTGTCAAAGTTGTGTTTAGATGTAAACACATTCCAGGGGCTGGATGAAAGAGGAGTTAGACAGGACTTCAGCAGAGGGAGAGATGCAGTCAAAGACCAGACACAAAGACAGCACAAAGACAGACCTTCTCATTAAATGCAAAGCTTGTCACATGTGAGGTTATGTCCACCACAGGCATCTCTGCCAGCACACTGAGAGCTGTGTGCTGCCTGCTAGTATACATTTGCAGGGCATGATTCTGGGCAGCAGGGGTACAGCAGAGCAGGCTTGCCATCTGACACCCAGGCGGGCAGATGGGTGTTCTTTCCCTTCATAAAAACAGGATCAATGACAACAGACAGTATGGCCTCAGAGCGAGGCAGACTAGATGTGTGTGTATGTAGACTTTCTGCCTATCTCTCTCTCTCCCTCCCTTTCTCTCTCTCCTCACACATACACTTCAACAGACAACCTCCCTAACCCCCACACACATGGCTATCACCAATTCAGAGTTGCTCACCATCTCCACATCACAACATGTCTTTGCGTGTGTGAGAAAAACATTATGACAGCTTGTGCAGAGAAAACAGGACTTAGAGCAGACAGAGGGATGAGCTGGACGGCCTGAGAAACAATCACAGAGAGAGGCTACCCATAGACATGGAGCTTATGTCTCCCTGCTTTTATCTGTGTTGTGTGTCACTCTCCAGATAGCTTTTCACAGATAGGGTTAGTGGCTGAATGGCTTTCAGTTAATCATTTTGTGTACTATTTTATACTCTATCTGATGGCCATTGTTCTTAATTCCTCTTTCAGAAAACTGCCAATCATTCTTTGTGTAAATGGTAAGAAAGCTACATGGGTGACATGAGATGTATGAATAAGATCAAGTCCGATTAAAACAATGTCGCAGGGTTTTCTTACATCTCTACAGTATACACGTTTCCACAAACGGCATGTAATTCAGCAATAATCTGCACTACTGGGATGGCAGTACTGAGCGGTCTTAGCAGTCATTTATGTTTTTTTACAGTATATAACATGAAAGGACTTTATAACATGCTGGCTTATTGCAGGTTGAAGTATTAAGAATTAAGTATTATTAATTAAGTATTAAGTATTAAGAGAAGCCAGCTATTAGCACAGGCAGAGGACAGCATGGTGAGCCGAGCAGGAGGGAGAATGGGTCGTGAGCTGCTCAGCTGGGTCTCTACAGCCTCCTCCTTGACCTTTGGAAGCATCCAGCCGCAGGCCACACCTGATGAAGGAGACCACACACCTCTCTCACTTCACTCTCTCTCACCTCTAATTGTACACCTTGCCTTTCCCAATCAACACAGGAGTGCTCTTACAAGGCACGCTCTAAAAATAGTCCGTAACATTTGATTTAATGTAAAAGGCAGATGAATGTGACATTTTAGATTGTATGTGAGTAATGGATGTCTTTCGATGCCACAAATACCACTCTTATTAATTTATCTTTCTGTTTCTTTACTTGGCACACACACACACACACACTTTCTCTTTCTCTCTCACCTTCCAGCTGTCACTCTAAGACCATGTTTGGTCATACATCTAGGACCTCATGAAGTAGAAGAAAAAAAATATCATAGCGGGAATACACACCTGAAAATGTGTCTGGTTATGGCACTGTGGATACACACACACGCGCACACACACAAACACACACACACACACACGCATGCACATACAGAGTTGGGAAGGTTACTTCTTACTCCGTCTCTATCTCTCTCTCTCTTTCTCTCTCTCTCTCTGTCTCTCTCTCTTTCCTGTCTGACCAAAATCTTAACTGAATGGAGTCTTCCATGCTCTCTGTGTCAAAGGCACTGATGCTCCCGATGTTATCAGAGATCACAGGGCTGTCATCTGTTCTCATGCAACATCTGTCTGTCAGTCCACACGGTGAAAGAGCTGCCAGGCACGGTGTCAGGATGGTTAATGGCTTTTAGAACTGTCATCTTTGTTGCACTGTCAATCCGATCATACAGTAACACGCTGTTGAGACAGCAGACATGACAGGCAGATTAGATATCTCCTTCATATTGGCCTATCGTGGTGTGAGGCAAAATGTTGTGTGGTGTGTGTGTCATTCCGTGGAGACTGAGAAGAGAGTGCCGAGATGACAAGTAAGTGTTACGGCTGCAAAGGCTTGATGTAAATAAGATAAATTGATTGGTCCTGGATGAAATGTCTGCATTAATTGATAGCTTTGGCTAAGCAAAGAGGCATCAGTAAGCAACACACTCACTGCAACAATCGGTGAATGAAATAATGCATTATAGTAATGCCAATATATTACACTTTGACTTGTCTGAGCTGAGCTGGGTTGGTGTTTGCCTAGAATAAATAAAGGGAAGTCACTATTTAATTGCGACTGCTGATTTGACAAGTGATAAATTAGCAAGTGGGGCTCACTCAGCCTCCCCTCAGGGCAAACATGCACTCAGAGGGGGACCGACCAGTCAGATTGGGCAGCAACTCTTCCTCCCTGAGAAAGAACCGCCAGAGGGGCTCATAATGTGCAGCAGGTTAATTCCTGTACTTTGCCATAGTGTCTTTACACCACACACACACACACACACACACACACACACACACACACACACACACACAGTTGATAAATGCAGATTTAGACATGCCCTCTGTCAATTAAGTGTTTGATACAAAAGCTCATTAAAAAAACAGAGAGTTTTCAGCCAGCTTATGGAAAGTAATTATCAGTATGAGCCAGAGGGGATTTGGACAGGAACAGGAAGAACCCCCAGGCCTGGTCACGGTGATTGCACTGCACTCTTCTGGTGCTAACGGTGATAAGGGGTCTAAACACCACGGCAGTCACTTTTTCCACAGTGGTGTGTGTGTGTTGGTGTGTGCACAGAGCACTGGGACTGGGATTGTGTGAAGAAAATGATTATTATATCCAGCATCCTGCAGGGTTCAGACGTGAGTTCTACGTCTGTGTGGGCGGCTGGAGCTCACATAGTGGCTGTGTTATGTTCAGTGCACTCCAAAAAAACAACCATTAGGTAAACCTTTAAACCCTGGGAAGGGGCCTCAGCTAATGGCTTTAGTGTTGACCAGCCCTTGGTACATCGAAAATGGCTAAGCTAACAGTAAAAGAGAGAGAGAAAGGTACATGTGTATGTTATTAATTATCACTCATGTATTTTGAGAAATATTGTGCATTACTGTTTGAATGCTTGCATCTAAATGGCTATATAAATGATTCTGTGAACCCATCCTCTCAGTGTCAAAGTTTTGCATGGATGCAGAATTTTATTTTGAATGTCGACAGTGTCCTCTACTGGCATTATGAGGCTTTACACTCCCATTCAGACAGAGCTGATGATCCCCCATAAACACTGATGATCTAATTTTCACAGTTTTGCATGTTATTAATGTTTTTTGTTGGTGGTGTCTGGGAGGATACCTCACCAGATGGAGAGCAGAGCCTGTTTTGAGTTTTTGACCAGAAAAGCTCCAACAGGGGGCAGTGTGGAGCAGAGTTCTGCATTCTTCGATGAAGACTGACAACATCTTGCAAAACTGACATTAACTCAAAAGTTTCGAGTTTAGACACAGGTACCTGTTAAATCAGACTTCCCCTTTTATGTGATGCGGGCCTTCTAAGAACACATTTGCCTCAGCCTCAGCCTCCGGAAACTGACTAACGTCTCTGCGCAAATGAATCTGCTGCTTTCTGCCCCAGTATAGTCACATTATTCATTCAGGACAAGCCATTACTGTTCGTCTAAAGGCCTAGCCGTTTTGGTCTTAAATGAGGACATTTTTGCCTCCTGAAGTGGAGCTGCTGACGCCGCCATGTGTACAGTTAGCGTGACTCAGCCGACACAAGTGGGGCTCTATGTGAATCAGGGCTGTTGAGCGCCCCTGTGTTGATCACTCCCATTCCCATGACAACACTGCCGTAACCCTGCTGTATTTATGCAGAGGAAAAGCTGCTGGTGGGATTGGTTGTTGTGTTGCATGAAAAACTGTTAAGCTGGTCAGATGCTGCAGATTTGCACTATGCATGATAACGGAGTTGTCAGTGGTCTCACAGGAATACACAGCAGGAGGCAGGGAAGACTGAGATGGAGACTGGTTACACATTTTGATAAGTTTCACTAGTATTGAGCAAAGTCCTCTCTCCTTTCCAAGGGTGTTTAAATGGTATGCAGTGGTATATTTTAACCTAAATAGGCCTATTATTGGTCAAGGCTGCAGTCTAGGTTCAGTCATTGGTTTCTATAGCCATCAATGCTGAGAGCTGAATGTTGCATGTTGTCTAAAAATAGACAGAAAAAAGAAAGAAAAGGAGGATTCAGGTGATGGAAAGAGATGTTACTGGTTCCATACATTTGAAGCACACAGGAGTCAACTGAGTCTTGGCTGAATTGAGATTTATCACATAGAATGACCCATAGGAGTCACAATCAACACATTCTCTGTACTTTCTCACATTCCAAATCCATTTGATTTATTAATTTGATCACTTTTTCCTTGTTTAATTGGGAAATCTTGGCTTGATAGTCACTCAGAAAAGCCCTCACGGGAGCTTCACCCTTGTCAGCAGATTTGATAGACTGTGACACGCTGTCCATCCTGCCACACATGATCTCATTATGGATTGCATTGCTTTGATGAATGAAATTCCTCACAGATGAACACCAGAGGATGTTTTGTTCTTGGTCTTTTTCAAGTCCTGTTCAATGTATGCCTGTGCCTTCTGATTTGATTATCTAAGGTCAGCAAATAGAAAGCGGCATGACTCATGTCCTACCAATGGCAGCAGGGGGAGTCGGTGGCCTCATTTGGTTATTTTCTTTCGCGCGCAGTGATGTCATACCGGCAGACTTCCTGAACATTGGGTGCATTCAGCAGGCCCAGCCTCTGCCACCCCAGTTGGGACCCAAACACACACACGGTCCCCCTAGCAACCTGCGGCGGCCACAAACGGCCCAGTTGTTGTTTGTTTGAGGCCGTTTAGAAGCTGTGAGGTGATGTGTGGGGCCGTGGGCGTTCCCCCGTGCCTGCGCTGAGGGGAACACTTGCCTCTTTCTCCAGTTTGGCATCTATTAAAACGGCAGATAATAAGGAAACATCTGTCTCTCCCCAGGGCCCTGCTCAGGGGAAGCCCTCCACCAGATGGGGTGCTTTGAGACTGTGTGCTGCTGACTCACACATCTGTTTGAGGGCATAAGTCCTACCCACACCCTCCTGGAGTGCAGGGAACCACACACACATCAAGCATCTACTAGGGATTTGAATATCAGCAGTTGCCAGGGCTAAAACTATAAGCTAACACTCTTAGAGTTCTTTTAAAGAGCTTCAAATAGGCTGGAGTCATTTTTGAATTGGAAAATAATTTTTGAGAATGGAGTTATGAAGTTGTAATGAAGTGATGTAGTTGTAGCTGGGTTGGTTTGCTTACATTTTAACAAGAGATTCTCTACTGGGTGCCCAACTCATGCTAGGCCTTGGTTGATAGAATATCATGTAAGATGGTCATTCTCAGGGTTGATCTGAATGCCTCTCATTTTTACCTCTCAGACTGTTGACTGTGTGAACGGACCCTCACGTGAGCACTAGTGTGCAGCTGGAGGCCAGTCAAAGCTCTACAGCTTTTCTGATGCACTTTAAACAATAAGTAGAGGTGAAATGAAAGCAGGCTACTGTGAAATGATTACTGCAAGTAGTAGTTTATGTTTCTAATATCTGATTTATTGCTCATTATAACTGCAGAGAAACTTAAAGCCAGGTACACAGCATAGTGTAAACACAAACTGCATGAGATTGCAGAAACTTACCAAAGGAAACACAAAAAACTTTCATATAAAAGATTATCATATAAAAAAACATTGAAAGATGTCAGAAACAAAAATATAGATTTGCCTCTTTTAAGAAAACACATATTATATTAATATTATGAAACTAACATGAAGAATGGCTACAGGCTTATATCTTTGGCATTTCATATATTATGCTTTGGGTAAATGACAACAACAAAACTAAGACAACTGATTCAGTTTGTAAAAATACACTTTCTCTACTTAAAACTAGATATTTTAAAAAGAAACATTTTATACATCATATTATATTCAAAATATATTTACAACAGACATTAATAGTTAATGGTATACATTCATGATATCACTGTGATAAGACACTTAGAACTGTACAATGAGTGCATCTCTCACAAGCTAATTAGATCAATACAAATTTGTTTTTACAAATTATTTGCTTTTTGAAAGAGACTTTTGTTTGATATTGTTTTAAACAAATGCAAAAGGTTTAAGTTATAATATCCGACATACATAATGTCCCAGCCATATGTTAGAAAAACCCAGTGACCAACTTGTCTGTGTTTAAATGATTGGGATTTTTTTTCTTTTTAGTTAACATTATAGGCTTTCATTGAGATGATTTTTATTAGTTTTCTTAAGATCTCAGAACAGACAAAATGCCGCTAAGTGCAAATTGTAAAATACTTCCAATAACACAAGTATATTTCTATGGTTACAGGTATGAACCACAGAAAAAAATCCTTTGTCATTGTTAAGCAGACAGGCAAGCCTAGGAGAAGATGCATACAGGCACCATGTGAATGAGAATCATCAGAACAGGAGTGCAGGGCCAGGGGCCGGGGCCAGGGGCCAGGCACTATAGGTCAAAGTTAAGGTCTGGAGCTGAGCATACTTTGCATAGAAAGTGATTCAGGATCAAAAACAGAATATCTTACATTCTGACTGTCTGAAGTTAGCTTGGCCCAAAAGCTTCCCGGACTATGAGAACACTTCAGAAGAGTCTCAACTCTTTGGTCTTAATGACTAGCTGTATTGACACTGGCAACACGATTTTCTGTCATCTTATAGTTTGAAAAACATCACATCAAAAATAAACACAGTAACATGTTAAGTACATGGCATTGGCATTTTAAAGATTCCATTTAAAGAGCATTTTTAAATGTGCTTTTCATCACAAGAAAAATAGAGAACATATGGCAAGAATGTTAAACTGAGGCACATGAGAATTCAAACTGCATTTAGTTATTCTACACAATCAATACACAGACTGTACTGAGTATCCTTGGATGATGAATACTCATGAGAGAGTTGGACATGTACACACAGATGAAAGTAGTAGAATATTCTGACATCATATGAGAATGACAGATTGTGCATGTCATGTCAGTTCAAAGGTCACCAGATTCCCTTGTATCCTACAGTTTGGTACCCTACACTTTCTCAGTATGAGTTGACCATTTCATGAACATTTTCTTTGGCTGAATTCTCTAAATTGGTTACTAAATTCTTTGAGGCCTAGTGTCTTCAAGATCTAGAGACACAATCAAGTCCACCGAGTCACTGCTCATCAAACGGGCAGCTATGGGCCAACATGAACAAGCAAGTTCTTATCAGATACTGCTGGAGAGGAGGAGGCACCCCTGCTGCAGCCCATCCACAGACACACAGGATGAGATAGACACGCAGAGGAGTTGAGGAGGAGGAGGAGGAGGAGGACGAGGAGGAGGACGAGGAGGTGGCGAGGCTCTGCTTGCTGCTCTCCTTATGTCTGCCCTCTGCTATGTACACCAGTTAGGTCCTTTCTGATGATCTCATTCACTACAGAGAGAGAGAGAGAGGGAGAGAGAGAGAGAGATGAGGAAGCTGTTAGTGACACAGTGACATTGAGAAATAGTTTGATGTGGGTTTGAAACAGGTATTAGAAGCTTCAGCAGTGCTCTACAAAGTTTTTTCTTTTCACATCTTCTGAAGGACATCTGTCCCTGTGCAGTAGGACCAGCACTAGCCTGGCCTGGACATCCTGCTCCGGGCACTCTCTCAGTCAGTCAGTCAGTCACTCAGACGAGCTCCACCGCCTGTCCCCACACAGCACACCACAGCTGGGCGACCACCCTTGAAGGGGAGTCTGCTATCACAGCAAGTCCCAAGGCAGATTCCAGATGTTTGTACAGACTGGTCAACGCCAGGAAACCCGCGGGGGTTACGTTTTTTTCCTCTATGTCTTTTTCACTGTCACTGCATCCTCTGGGGGTTTCTATTCTTCTCTGGACTCTGACTGATAGGCAGCAGGCACTGGCCTCAGATCAGCTCTAGAGCTCAGGGTCTCTGTAGGTTGGATGACAGAAATAAGGACCGGCAGATCCTGCAGATCTGTTCATAAAGATCTTTATTGTTGCAAGGTGACAATGTGCTTGCTTCAGATAAGGCAGGAGATCCCACTGAATCTCAGTACAATCTCAGTACAGATGGTGCACTGACCAGAAATAATCACTAGGAGGAGCTCACCTTATCTTTGTTATTCCTTAAGTGCAGAGAAGGAGAGAGAGAGAGAGAAATTGTGAACATGTGTATGTGTCAATGTGTTGACTGGAGATTGTAAATGGAAACTTTTATAGTCCCTCGGCTCTAAGAATAGCAATAAGGTTGAAGTTATATTGCGTCACAAGCGCACACATACATTCACACATACACACCCACAGATACACACATACACACACACACACACACACACACACACACACACACACACACACACACACACACACACACACACACACACATTCACACATACACACCCACAGATACACCTGATGTCCAACATTGGGCTCTTGGCACAAATCAATCAATTTCAAGGAGTCAAGCACATGTTAGATCCCAGTAATAAGAGTCAAGCACATGTTAGATCCCAATAATAAGAGTCAAGCACATGTTAGATCCCAGTAATAGAGTAGTAGTAGTAGTAGTAGTGACAGTGTGCTATACAAACACAGAATCAACACATGTACACTTTTGTCATTTCTTATATGTCAATCTCTCATAAACCCTCTGACCCTTTTTCACTCTGACATTCAAGCGCGTGTGCACACACACACACACACACACACACACACACCCTTAGCTCAGTGGAAAAGAATGAGCAGTATGTTAGACATGCCGCCCGTCCTGATACTCCACATCCTCTCTCTGTGTGGCTGCGACTCTTTATCAGTGGTGGGCAGAGAGCTGGCCCTGAGCAATGCCATACAATGAGCCCAGCCACTGCTCCACACACACACACACACACACACACACACACACACACACACACACACACACACACACACACACACACACACACACACACACACACACACACACACACACACACACACACACACACACACACACCAAGCAGGCCGCGGGAGGCAGCGACAGGCATTCCACATCGCCTCGCTTGCCTGCCAGCTGCCCAGCATAATAAACACACGCCTGTCGCCATGGAGGCCGTGAAATATTTGTGTTTTATTTTGGTTCTGGTTCATGAATGGGTTCCTAAATTATTGATTGTTCATCAGTTTTAATATGACACAGGGGCAAACAGCCGTAGAGAAAGTTCATGAATATTTCATGTTCTTTTGCATTCATCGTACTGTGTTTTGGGTAAATGTCATGTTTGAAGTAAGTTTGGGGTCATAAATATTTGAGACGCCATTGGGGTTCCTTGGGGCAAGCTCTCAATGGAAACAGTGATACCTCTATAGCAGCGGCTGACAGTGACGCGTGGCACACCACAGAATAACACATTCTCTCTGACAGGCAGACACTGGCACGCAGACCAGCCACCAGGGGTTTGTTTAGGCGAGAAAACTGTTCACAAAAGGACCTGCTGGAGTTAAACAGAAAACTTTCTGCTGTAATGTTTTCCAGTGCAGGCCATGAATAAGATCACACTTGATACCCCAACTCTCCATCTAATTACTCATGAATATATGAATCCACACTTCCAACCTGCTTCATGTACTGTTTTACTCATTCTGTACCTTCCTGTCCTCGACACTGAGGATAAGATTTCAAGATGTCTGGCTGGACTTTCTGTGCCGAGTTCACAGAGTTCGCCACTCCAGATCTTCATTCATCGTCTCATTAACAAACACATTTCGCTTCAGTCCAGAGAATGTGTGGTCTCATGAAACACTCTCAAGCAAACAGTCACCCAGTTAAAATGAGTTTGCCACGGTCCGGATGTCACTGTAGTATGTTTTCAGTTTGGGTGTTTGGGAGAGTAGAATGGAATGGTCTGGTTTCTGTGGTTTGCCATTGCTGAGGGACCTCAGACAGCCCAGCAAGTGTACTCTGGTGAAGCACACAATTCACTGTAACCTTGTGTAGACCTTGGCGTGCATAAGACTGAGCTCAAACAGGTAAGTCTCTCATGGTTTCTACCAGAGTATGTGTTTATCAACCAGTGAGGCAAGCCAATACAAAGTCCTGGTGTGTGTATGTTAGGGGTTTTCTGCCCGAGAGAGGAAGTGAGAAAATTAATTTAGCAGATGTATACATTTGTCTTGTCAAAAAAACACACTGCATAAAAAGGTTTAGGAGTTTTGGTCCAAAGGCAAAAGAAAAGTCACATAATTTGCCTCTTTTAAATCAGCAAAGAGATACAAAAAGATGCTACAGAAAGCTCCTGGGTAAAACCCAACCTATCCAGAGAACAATTAGTTTGTTGTGTGGCAAAGGCCCCCATCCATCTATCTCTCTCTCTCTCTCTAATGACTTTATTAGTACGTTACTGACGCTGCTGCCTATCACATGAAGGCCCAGCAGGTCAGACAGGAATGTGGAGCACACAAACCTTGCCCCGCATAAGTGCAGTTCTCATAATCACTTCTTCAACACTGTTACTCATACTGACATTGTTCACTTAACACCTAAGACGCGTGAAGCCGTAGGAGCTGTTTCAGTCGGTGGCCACAAGCATCCTGGTGGCCCACACTGATCTGTGACC